>NW_022681471.1:4410732-4698877 GCF_009764315.1 Trachypithecus francoisi
TCCAGCTGTGAAATGGTGCTAGTGAGGCAGACTATTCCCTGTTATTGATCTAATGAAAAGGAATAATCTCAGTTAAAATAGTTAATGTGGCAAGATGGCCATCACCAGGTACATCAACATCTCCTGGCAGGTTCACATAATATACTAGCCTCCAGCCACTTAAAGTGTAAGTGAGCGGGACTTGTTTATTATCCTGGAATGTTATAAACAAAGCAGATAAAGATTTTCAATTAAAAGGACATAACATATGTCTCGTATAGAATATAAGAATTTTAGATCGCTTTGCTCTCCTCGTGTAATTAAACATAATCCGATGTTACATAGCACAATATGAAATGAAGGCCTTGAGTCTTACTTTTGGAAGTAGCCTCAGATTGGCAAACAGAATACATGAGAATTTTTGTAACATACTTTGTTCTCTACAAATCATATTCTCTGACTCACAAACTCCAGTATGTTATGTGTCTGTTCTCAAATTCAATAAAATGATTTTATTGTTTGATAACTTATGATAGCATAAAAAGTTTTATAAGATGCCTGAATAGGAAGAAGTATCTCTAGACTATAACATATTTCTCATAAAATAAAATTGCTACTGAATTAGTCATATGTAAAAATCCTGAATTGTAATAACTCAAATATAGCAGGAAAACACCCGTGCCTCATGATACAAAAATGCTGTTATTTTAAAGATACTTTTTCCAAAAGAATATTTTGAATTTTGACTCATCAGCATGTCTGTGGATTTATTAGACTCCGTCGGGTCGAGCATGAAAATCTTTCTTTTCCAATACTTGGTAAGAAGAAATGTATATAGGGACCTGATAAAAATCAAACAGGTCTTTCCTTCTCTCACTTTCTTTTTTAATATATTGTCTGTCATCAGAATTCTCTTTTATTCTAATATGCTTCAAATAATTTGTGTTATTTTCATGTCACTCACAAATACCCCCATTAAGTTCCACAGAGATATTCACACATATAAAACAGAATTATACAATAGACAATGAGACAAATCATTATTTCAAATTATTCCACCCACATCAAATAGCTTCACTATACCTAATTAGAAATTTATCATTAAAATGCTTTTTATAATAAGTAAACTTTTTAAAACAAATAAAAACAGTGTTGACATTTTAGAAGAAAATTATTTTATACAGCATCAAATACCTTTTATTCTCACCCTTATTAGTGTTCTGTAAACCATAATAACAATCTATATTTTATTGGCAAAAAACACAAGAAAACTATAAGTACTGCAAACATCTACAAGTGCGCAAACACACACACACACACATACTCATAAATATGATCATTCACATACTCCCTTATACAGAACACAGAATGTTACAGGGGAAAATGTATATAGGCTTGAGAGGGGAGGTGGAACAACATGGTTCTCTAGAACACTCCAGTAAACATGGCCCCAGAGGAACACCAAATTGAACAACTATTCAGCAAGAAAGCATCACCATAAGAACCAATAAATCAGGCGAACAATCACAGTACTTTGTTTTAACATCATAATTTTAAAAAGACATTGAAGATGGTAGGAAGGATGGTCTTGAATTGCCTACATCATCCATCCTGCAACCCTAGGAAGTTCAGTCTGAAGAAAGAATTTGTATGCTTGGGGGAGGGAGAGCAAAGTGAGTGTGGAAATTTATATGGGAACTCAGTGTTACTAAGCCACACTGGAACACATCACGGCAGAATTCTGCGGGCACCCACAGAGAGCGTTTATACCAGACCAGGGCCAAAGAGGAATCCTTTGCCCCAGTAGGAGAAACCCCAGTCCCAAAAGTGTTCACCACCAGCTAACTTAAGTGGCCTGAGGCCTTGAATAAATTTGAGTGGCAGTCAGGCCACAAATATTACAGTCCTTGGGCAAGCCTTGGTGCTGCACTGGTCTTAGAGTCAATGGGCTTGGTGTGTGCCCAGTACAACACCAACTGTGGTAGCTACAGCAATGCCTACATCATTTTTCCCCTAACTCCAGGCAGTGCAATCAGGGAGAGACTCTCTCCACCTGGGGAAAAGAGAGGGCCGATCACAGAGGACTTTGTCTTGTAACTTGGGTATAAGTTCAGCCACAGTAAAGTAAAACACCAGGCAGATTCTTGTTGCCCCTAATTCTAGGCCTTTGCTCCTGGATGGTGTTTTTGTACTTACCCTGTGCCAGAAGGTGATTTGCTACCTTGGTGGAACAGACCCAGTGTCAGCAGTATTCATGACCTGCTGACTAAAGAGACTTTGGCCCTTGCTTAATCAGGGACAGCCAGAGAGTAGAGACCACGGGGCTTGGGTGAGCCCCAGTACTGTGCTGGCCTAGGAAATTAAGGACTGCTGGTGGGACCCATTAAGGTGCCATGTTTTAGGGCCACAAAAATGCCCACATCCCCTTTTCCCAAACTTCAGGTAGCTCATCACAGAGACACCTTTGCATGGGAGTGAGGAAAGAGAGTGAGAGACTTCACACGAAAACCCAGAGAAGTCTTCCTTATTTTCCTCAAGTCGACCAAGGCTGTGTAGCTAGGAGTCTGCAAGTGTTGCAGAGTTACTGGGCTTAGGGCACCCCCTAGTGCTAAAGTGGCTGCAGTAACCATAGGCTTAGGTCATCATACTCAATTCCCTCTAAATTCTTGGAAAGCAATCTCAAGAAAGGTTTCTCAAGAAACAAACCAGCCCAAACTCCGGAGATGAGAAAAAATACCAAACGTATTAAAACACAGACATAAACAAAGATCTAGAAGCATCAAGAACACCCAAGAAAACATGACCTCACCAAACAGACTAAATAAGGCACCCGTGACAAATCCTGGAATGACAGAAATATTTGACTGAAGATGGAGAATTCAAAATAGCTGTTTTGATAAGCTCAACAAGCCAAAATAATACAGAAAGAGAATTCATAATTCCAACAGGTAATTTTTTAAATTGAGATAATTAAAAACATCAAACAGGAAGTCTGGAGCTGAAAACTTCAATTGGCAAATTAAAAAGTACATCAGAAGGATCGGTTCCAATGATCCAAATACCAGCTGAGCAACTAGGATAGGGCACTGGGCAGAATCATGGGGCCCCCCTTCCATGACCTACCTCCCAGAGAATATTTCTAGATATATCCTGAGCAAAAAGGAGACCTTCTTCCTTGATCAGTAGGACTCAGTCCTGGCAGGATTTATCACCTACTGATTAAAGAGTCATTAGGTCCTGAGTAATCAGCACCAACAGCCAGGTAGTATATGCTGTGGGTATTAAGTAAGACTCTGAGATGTGTGGGCTTCAGGGGGTACCCATCACATTTCAGCTGTGATAGCTGCAGGAAGAGACTTATTCTGCTTGAGAAAAGCAGAAGAAATAGTAAAAGTGACTGTCCTGCACCTTTAGTACCAGGTCCACCATAATGGAGTAGAACACCAAGCAGGTTCTCAGGGTCTTCAATTCCAGGCCTTGGCTCTTGAATGGTGTATTATACCATTCTTTCATTGCTATAAAGAAACATGTAAGACTGGGTAATTTATTCAAAAAAGAGGTTGAATTGGCTCACAGTTCTGTAGGATTTACACAAAGCATGGTCCTGGCATCTGCTTGGCTTCTATGGAGGTTTCAGGAAGCTAATAATCATGGCAGAAAATGAAGGGGGAGCAAGCACATAACATAACTAAAGCAGGAGCAATAGCAGGGGAGGTGCCACACACATTTTTAAACAACAAGATTCTGTGTGAAGTAAGAGAGAGATTATTCATCACCAAAAAGATGGTGTCAAGTCATTCATGAGGAATCTGCCCCAATGATCCAAATACCTTCCACCAGGCCCCACCTCCAATACTGGGAATTACAATTTAACTTGAGATTTGGGTGGGGACAAATATGCTAACTATATCATTCCATCCCTGGCTCCTCCCAACTCTCATGTTCTTCTCACTTTGCAAAATATAATCATGTCTTCCCAACAGTTCCCCAGAGATTTAACTCATGACAGCATTAACTCAAAAGTTCAAAGTCTCATCTGAGACAAGGCAAATCTCTTCCACATATGAATCTACAAATTTTTTTTTTAAGTTATGTACTTTCATGATACAATAAGAGTTTGGTATTGTGTAAATTTTGCCATTCCAAAAGGGAGAAGTTAGCCAAAAGAAAGACGTTACAGTCCCCATACAAATCTGACACACAGCACAACAGTCATTAAACCTTAAAGCTTCAAAGTAATATTTGAATCCATGTTACACATACAGGGCACACGGGAGCAAGGGGTGGGTTTTCAAGTCCTTTGTCAGCTTCACCCCTGTGACTTTGCAGGGTTTATCCT
Source organism: Trachypithecus francoisi (assembly GCF_009764315.1). Taxonomy (NCBI): domain Eukaryota; kingdom Metazoa; phylum Chordata; class Mammalia; order Primates; family Cercopithecidae; genus Trachypithecus; species Trachypithecus francoisi. Next base: position 4,415,051 of record NW_022681471.1, read on the forward strand.
CTAAGACTGCTCTCACAGGCTGGAGTTGAATGCCTGTTGCTTTTCCAGGAGCAGGGTGCAAGCTACTGGTGGATCTATCATTCTTGGGTCAGGGGAATAATGGACCCCTTCTCATAGCTCTACTAGACAGTGCCCAAGTGAGGACTATGTGTGGGGACTCCAACCCTGCATTTCCCCTTTACACTGATCTAGTAGAGGTTATCTGTGAGGGCTCCACCCTTGCAGCAGGCTTCCGTCTGGACACTCAGATGTTTCCATATATTCTTGGAAATCTAGGCAGAGCCTCCAAAGCCTCCTTCATTTTTGCATTCTGTGCACCTGCAGGCTTAAGACTGCATGGAAGCCTCCAAGGTTTATGGTTCAAACCCTCTGAAGTGGTAATCTGAGCTGTATCTGAGGACCTTTGAGATGAGACTGGAGCCATAGAAGTTGGGATGCAGGGAGCAGTGTCCCAAGGCTGCACAGGGCAGCAGGGCCCTAGGCCTGTCCCTGAAATTATTCTTTCCTTCCAGGTCTCTGGGCCTGTTTTGGGAGCGGCTGCCACAAAGCTCTCTGAAATTCTCTTGAGGCCTTTTTCCTATTGTCTTGTCTATTAGTGCTTTGGTCCTTTTTAGTTATGCAAATGTCTCTAGCAAGTGGTTACTCTGCATCCTGCTGGAATTCCTTTTCCAAAAAAGCTTTTTTTTTTTTTTTTATTTCTTTTTGTGTCACATGGCAAACCTACAAATTTTCCCAACTTTCACACACTGCTTTCCTTTTACACATAAATTGCAACTTTAGGACACACATTTCTTTGCTCCCACATCTGAGCATAGGTTGTTAGAAGCAGTCAAGACACATCTTAAATGCTGCTTAGAAATACATTCTGTCAGATACCTTAGGAGATCACTCTCAATCTCAAACTTCAACAGATCCCTAGGGCTTAAAACGAATGAAGGCAATTTCTTTGCTAAGGCATAACGTGTGTGACCTTTGCTTCAGTTTCCAATAAGTTCCTAATTTCCATCTAACACGTCCTCAGCCTTGACTTCACTGTCAATATTACTATCAGCATTTTGGTTATAGCCATTTAAACATTCTCTAAGAAGTTTAAATCTTTCCTTCATCTTCCTGTCCTCTTGTGAGCCCCCGCAAACTCTTCCAAGCTCTGCTCATTATCCTGTTCCAAAGTTGCTTCCACGTTTTAAGGTATCTTTATAGCAAAGCCCCACACCTCTGGACCAATTTTCTCTATTAGGCCATTCTTGAATATCCATAAATAAATACATGAGACTGGGTAATTAAAAAAAAAAAAGTTTAATTGTCTAATGGTTTGCAGGCTTTACAGAAAGCATAGTGCTAGCATCTTCTTGGCTCCTAGGAAGGTCTTGGGAATCTTAAGATCATAGCGAAAGTGAAAGTGTGAGCAGGTATGTCACATGTTGAATGCAGGAGCAAGAGGAGGGGAGCTGCCATACACTTTTAAACAACCAGATCTTGTGTGAACTCAGAGTGAGAGCTCATTTATCACCAAGGGGATGGTGACAAGCCATTTATGAGGGATCTGTTTCTATGACCTAAAAACCTCCCAACAGATCTCACCTCCAATACTGGGGATTACAAAACATGAGATTTGGGTGGGGACAAATATTGAAACTATCAGATGGCATTTCTGGACCTTTCCTGGCCAAAGGGGAGGACACTTCCCTGAAGGTGAGTCCCAGGCTTGGCAGCTTTTACAAGTGGACTTAAGAGCCCTTTATCATGAGTGAACATGATTGGCAGCCTGGCTGTACTCTCTGTGGACCCATGGTGTCAGTGGCCATGCGGAGAGACCACTCTGCTTTTTGAAATGGGAGGAAAGAATGAAAAATAATTTGTCTTGTGGGTTGGGTGCCTGATCAGTCATAGTAGAATAGACCAAATGGTAGTTTCCTAAGGTTTGTGATCCCAGGCCCTGGCTCCCAGATAGCATCTAAGAGCTGCTCAGTGCTACAGAGAACTTGCCACCCTGAAAGGAGGGACACAATACTGGCTGGCTTCACCACTTGCTGATTGTGGAACACTAGGGCCTTGAGCAAACATAGATGGTAGCCAGGTAGTAGTTACACCAGGCCTTGGGCAAGATGCAGTGTTGTGCTGGATTCAGCTCCAACCCAGCAGACTCAGTGGAGGTAGCAACAGGGGTGCTTGTGTCAACCCTCACCAAGCTCCAGGTTGCTCAGCACAAAGAGAGAGACTCGATTTGTTTGGAAGAAAGTAAAGGAAGTGAAGAAAGGTCTCAAATTGGTGATCCAGAGAATTCTTCTGGATCTTATCTCAAGGCCACCAAGGTGATACCTCTATAACTCTTCAAGATCCACAACATTACTAAATTTGGGGTGCCCACTTGTGCACATTCAGCTGCAGTAACTAAAAACTTAGACTGCAATACCCAAGACTCTTCAAATACTTGGAAAAATTTCCCCTTAATAATGGGTACAAACAAGTGGTATCTCTACAAGTTTGCAAGTGCCACAATGTTACTGGGCTTGAGGTGGCCCCTAAAGCAGAAGCAGCTTAGATCACAGCATTCAAATCCTTTCAAAAACCTGGAAAGCACTCCCAAGAAGGACAGCTACAAATAAACCCAGACTATGAAGACTACAATGAATACTTAATTCTTCAGTGCCCAGATATCAAGGAATATCCACAAGCATCAATACCATCCAGGAAAATGTGACCTCATCAAATGAACAACAAAAAAAGCACCATGGACTGATCCTGGAGAGACAGGGATATATGAACTTTCAGACAGAATTCAAAATAGCTGCTTTGTGAAAACTCAATAAAATTCAAGATAACACAGAGAAGGAATTCAGAATCCTATTAGATAAATTTAAAAACAACATTGCAATATTTTTTTTAAAAAATTACCAAAAATTCTAGAGTTAAAAAATGTAACTGACATACGACAGGATGCATCAGTCTCTTAATAGCAGAACTTATCAAACAGAAGAAAGAATTACTGAGTGAGCTTGAAGACAGGCCATTTGAAAATACACAGTCAAAGGGAAAAAGGAAAACAAAATGAATTAAGCACACCTACAAGATCTAGAAACTTGCCTCAAAAGGGCAAATCTAAGAGATGATGGCCTTAAAGAGGAAGTAGAGAAAGAGAGAGAGAGAAGGAAATAAAATTTATCCAAAGAGATAATAACAGAAAACTACCCCAAACTAGAGAAAGATACTAACACTCAAGTAAAAGAAGATTATAGAATACCAAGCACATTTAACCCAAAGAAGCCTACCTCAAGACATTTAATAATGAAATTCCTAAAGGGCAAACATAAAGGAAGAATCCTAAAAGCAGCACAATAAAAAAAAACAAGTAACATACATTGGTGCTCTAATATGTCTGGCAGCAGACTTTTTACTGAAAACTTTACAGTCCAGGAGACAGTGGCATGACATACTTAAAATGTTGAAAGAAAAGCTTTTTACACTGGAATAGTGTATCTGGCAAAAGTATTCTGCAAACATAAAGGATAAATAAATACTTTTCCAGACAAACAAAAGCTGAGGAATTTCATCAACACCAGACCTATCCTATAAGATATGCTAAAGGAGGTTCTTCAACTTAAAAAAAAATGACGTTAATGAGCAATAAAAATTATCTAAAGGATGTTGAATATTGGCCCCCACTCTCTTCTGGCTTGTAGAGTTTCTGCCAAGAGATCTGCTGTTAGTCTGATGGGCTTCCCTTTGTGGGTAACCCGACCTTTCTCTCGGGTAATTATGATACGCAAAGAAATAATGTGAATGTTCATTGCGTAAACTAGAAAGTGTTGTACACATGTAAGACTGTGTTTTTGATGCTGTTTTTCTTCTAAAATTCTGTATACAGAGTCAACTCAGAAATATTTCCTGAATTAATTATAGAATTACAAGACATAATTTTATTGACGATATAACTATGATAGTTTCTCGCATCATGATGTTGTCTTCTAATTCTCTTGTAGTTAATTACTTTTTTTACACTGCGAGATAGACTTGAGTTAAAATCACCACAGCCCTGTCAATTCTAGTTGATTATGTATGAGAAAAAAATATAACTTTTCAGAAATGAAAAATTGGTAATAATTATAGAATTAGAGATCTGAAGAAGTAAAAAGCACATATAACTCTATTATAGTAAACTTGAACATTTCAAACAAATGGACAATTTCTATGAAAATAGAAGTGAGCAAACACAAATATATAAACAACCACGAAATAAATTGATAAATGTTAAAAATCTATTTTAGTTATTCTTGATTTCTCTCTCAAACAACTTGCACTCGCTCTGTAATAAAATTCTGTTTTTTTCTGTCTTCAAAGTATATCCAAAATATAATTAGCTCTCTCAACCTCAATTGCTGCCACCCAGATCCAAGCCATCATCACATCTAGCCTGGAATTTTGCATAATAGCTTCTTAATTGGTCTCACTGCTACATACTTTCTTCCCTTCAATGTATCCTCAACAAAATAGCAGAGAGAACTTTTCAAAACATAATTGGCAGTCAAGATAGAGTAACAAGAATCAGATTAGTCCTCCTGCCTTAGGCAAGAGGAAACCAGAAAAACATTAATCAGGTTTTCAGGCATTGGAAAACAGATGATACAGAAATGCAAACTCTGAAACAAGGACAACAAACAATGTAAGCACTAATTATTTCATCAGTTTATTTCCTGTAAGCAGCTTCTAGGCTACATCTGAGGCAGGAGTAACCCATTCAGGGTCTGCAGTCTTGCTGAACTAAGGACGTGCAAATAGAAACCTGGCAAGAAAACTTGAAAGGGTTAGAAATGTGCAGCACGATTACTGGAGAATAGGGAAGTACACAGAGAGAGTGAAAGAGCTCAGGAGAGATGCATAGTGGAATCCTCACGTGTTTGACTGAGTACTTATCTATGCACTCGTGCCTGAAAATTACCTGAAATATTGAAAAGAACAACCAAAAGGGAGCAGGCAAACCAATTACTGAAGTCCACACAGATGTATATCTTCCACAAATCAGAGGAGAAAGATTCCTTTCTCATAGCTTTGAATCCTTAGAATGGTATTACATTAGTAGTGAAGTTAGATTAGCTCTAGACCTAAGACTGCTATGAACTACATCTAATAAAGATAGAATCAAGCCTTGAAAGAATTCAATTAATTCTAAGTAAGTCATCCGGAAGCCAGAGCAAAATCCAACACTATTTTGTAGATACAATAAATTCTACTACCCAAAAGGTAAATCTCCCTGGTATGCAAAGAAGCAGGAAAATATGACCCATTATTTATATTAAGGAGAAAAATATCAATCAATAGAGAAATCCAGAAATAATAGAGATGATTCAACTAGCATCCAGGGATGTTAAAGCAATTATAAATTCTTATATAGAATATATACTTTTCATGTGTTTAATAAGCTAGACAAATATATGAGCATGATGAGGAGAAAAACAGAATAAAAAGTGCTAGATGAAACTTGTAAAGAGAAAAAATGCAATAACTAAAATGAAAAATACACTGGATGCTATCACAAACAAGTTAGGTTTTGCAGAAAAAAAATCAGAAAACTTTAAAACATACAAAAAATTATTTGAATTGAAGCACAGAGAGAAAAACAGAGTGAAACATGAACATAAGTAGAGCATGAGTGAGCTATGGGACAATATTAAGCTACAATAATGGCTAGGAATTTTCTGAATTAAAAAAATATATATATAAACTCACAAATTTTAGAAATTTAGGCCGGGCACAGTGGCTTATGCCTGTAATCCCAGCATATGCCTGTAATCCCAGCACATTGGGAAGCCGAGTCAGGCAGAGCACGAGGTCAGGAGTTCAAGACCAGCCTGGCCAACACAGTGGAACCCCGTCTCTACTAAAAATACAAAAATTAGCCAGGTGTGGTGGCACATGCCCATAATCCAAGCTCCTCTGGAAGCTGAGGCAGGAGAATTGCTTGAACCCGGGAGGCAGAGGCTGTGTTGAGCCGAGATCGTGCCCCTGCACTCTAGCCTGGGCAACAGAGTGAGACTCCGCCAAAAAAAAAAAAAAAAGAAAAAATCGAAATTTAACAGACTCCAAGGAAAATAAGCATAATGATTCAAACAAAGACATTTAATCAAATTGCTTAAAACCAGTGATAAATAGAATTTTTAATAACAGCCAGAACTAAATGACTCATGACATACAAGGGACACAGTTAAGAATGACAATGGACTTTTACTAGAAATTATAAAGACAAGAGATGGTAGGGATACATCTTTTCAGTGCTGATAGCAAAACAAAACTACCAAATTCTGCCTCTGCCCCTCTTTTCCTCTCTGACCTCATCTACTGCAATTCTACGTCTTTCTCACTATGCTGTGGCCACATTGGTCTTCTTACATTCTGTAGAACATGTATGCCATTGTTCCCTCCTAAGGACCTTAGCATTTCCTGTCTCCTCCAGCCAGCAAATTTTCCCAGATACCTCGTTACTTCCATGCCTCGTCTCAAAATTCACCTTATTAGAGAAGTCTTCTTTGACCACTGTATTTAAAATTGCAACCCTTCCTCCACCATTGTCATACACTATGCCCCTTTTCAATTTCATTTTTCTCTATAACACATATTGGCATATGGTATGATCTGAATGCATGTGTCTCCCCAAAATTCATACGTTGAAATCCTAACCCCCAATGTGATGGTATTAGGAGGTGGGGCCTTTGAGAGGTGATTAGGTCACGAGGGCAGAGCCCTCATGAATTAAGTTAGTGCCCTTATAGAAGAGAACCTAGAGAGTTTCCTGACTCTTTCCACCATGTGACGACACAGCAAGGATTTGGCAGTCTGCAACCTGGAAGAGGGCTTTCACCAGAATGCACTCATCCTGGCACTTTGATCATGGGTTTCCCAGTTCTTAGAACTGTGAGAAATAAATTTTTGTTGATTATAAGTCACCCAAATTAAGGAATTTTTGTATAACAGCCTGAACAGACTAAGACATCATCTGACATAGTGTATAATTTACTTAATTTTGTTGATTGTTTATCTCCCCCTGTCAGAATATGAGCTCCTTGCAGTTAAAACTTTTGTTTTTCTGCCCCACCTCCAGAACTCAAAAGAGTATATGGCACAAAGGTGATTCCAATAAACATTTGTTAAATTAATTCAGTAATTTCTCTGTTTTCAAATGTATAGAACATGAAGTATAGACTTTCAAACTTAAAGAGCATGTATATTTTCAAACTTATACATCAATATATTTTCTAACTTATAGAGCATGCAATATAGACTTGCTTAACCCTACAAAAATAATTAGCAAAATCGCATCTCTCTAATATATCCACTTATTGTACCTATTCATATCAAATTTAAATATTACAAGCCAAAATCGACACTAACACTAAAAGTCATTTCACCAATGACTGATACAATTGCCAAATTAAATGCCAATCTAAGTCTTTGATCCATCAAATATTTTTGATAGAGTTGATTGCTTCCTTGTTAAAATATTTTCATTGGCTTCTAGGACATCAAATCTACTCTCCTGTTTTCCTCATAACTCATTTCCACTTTCTTGGTCTGCTTTTTTTTTTTTTTTTAAATTCTTCTTCTTTTTTTAAATCTCTAATTGTTGGAGTGCTCCAAGGCACATCCCAGGACTTCTTATTTCTGTTTACTCCCTCTTTCTAGGTGAGGTCACTGAGATCTATGACAAAATGACAACCTTCTACTGACAACTCAAATTTTGTTTCCAGCAAGTGCCATTCGTCTCAAATATCTTTCTCTGGAGAACAATGACTAACATAGATTTTGGTACCTAGAATTTTTCTAGAGGAGCATAATTTTAATGTAAGTTTTCTGAATTGGTTCTGGGTTTTCTGGAATTAGCTTGTGAATCTGACTAGATTTTAAGATGCTCATGACTCTATTTTCAATAATGAAGAAAGCACTGATAGCCCATGGTACAAACTGTTTATAGAGACATGGAAAATACTTATATTGGATACTTCTAATAAACTTCTTATAAGAAGTAAGGAGCTATGTGACTTTGTATATAATACCTTCAAACATTTTGAAAAGCTAACCAATATAATGCCACTGGTTGGTTGCTCCTAATGTCACTAGAAAGAAAAGAATAAGCTCAGGTATTTTAATTCTCAGTTCAAGAGCCACATAAAGGACCTAAAGTCTTCTCTGGATACCCTGAAAGAAACTCTAACCCCCTGTAGTTGCAGAGCTGAAATTCTTGAAAATCAAACATGGAACCTTGTTCAGTGAGTGGCTGAATTAAAACCAAGTGTAGCCTCCAGCCTCTAAGAGTATCTACAGTTATAGTGAGGCAATTGATTGGGAAAGAATGGAATTCTGTAAGTTAGGATTGGAATGTATTGGAAGATATTGATGAAGCCGGGCATATCGAACCCTAAATTCTGATGTGTTTTCTTTGTTTTTGGAAGTGGTCTTCTCATCCCCAGTGGAAGTGGCCTCCCTATTACTAGTGGTGGCAGCATCCTCACCCATGGTCTGAGCAGCCTTTCCACTTTCGTTTATGGGAATTAACTCTACATTGCCTGAGCAAACTCTAATGTCCTCCCCTGAGGCAGTAGCCATGCAAGACAGTGGTGATCATCCTCAAAACCCATCCCCATCATCCCTCTTTCTTTTAAAACCATAACTAGACTCAAGTCCCAACAGTTCCTAAAAGTGAGGTACAAAGTGTGACTCATGAGGAGATGTGCTACACTCCAAAATAACTATTTGAGTTTTCTAATTTATACAGGCAAAAATCCAGAGAGCATATGTGGGAGTGGATATTAAAGATGTTGGATGATATGTAGAAGGAACATAAAGTTGAATCGGGCCAAGTTTATTGACAAGGGCTTACTAATCAGGGATTCTGCCTTTAACATTGCAGCTCAGGGAGTTAGAAAAGGCCCAATTTGTTTCATTGGTTTGCTGAAACATGAACCATAAGGTGGCCCACTGTGAGTGAATTGGAAATGCCTGACATTTGTCAAACTAAATAACAAGAGAGAGAGAGATTCTCCATAGATCATGAGTTTACTTGGGAATGTGCAGGGGATTTGAAAATTTGGAATATGTGCTATGGGGACCATAGGCATATCAAAATAGGTTGAGGCAAGAAGAAGCTTTTAAAGTCAAAAGTAGGAGTACATGTAAGTTGTATTGTGATAAAAGAACATTGGTTACAGGGGCTAATCGCAGGAGTTGAAGTCACTTCATTAGTGGAGACACTGTGTCAGGCAAATGTTCATGTGCATCTGGCTAGCTGTCCTTGTGATTCATGCAGCAAGCTGAAATTTGGAACGTCCTTGGCAATAGTTTTGGTTATAAGTATATGTGCATAAAGGCTGTGATGGTTAATTTTATGTGACAACTTGAGTGAGCCACAGAATGAGATTAAACAGTGTTTCTGAGTGTGCCTGTGAGAATGTTTGTAACTGAGATTAGTATTTGAATCTGTGGACTCAGTAAAGTAGATAGCCCTCCTCACAATTATGGTTGGGTAACATCTAATCCATTGAGGACCTGAATAGAATAAAAGGTGAAGAAAAGAGTAATTTGTTCCTTTTTTTCCTGACTCACTGCTTGATCTGGGACATCATATCTCATCTTCTCCAGCCCTCATTCTGGGAATTATATTATTGCCTCCCTTTGTTCTCAGGACTTCAGATTTGGACCTGATTATACCACCAACATTCTGGAGTCTCTAGCTTACAGATGGCAGAGCATGAAATGTCTCAGCCCCTATAATCACATGAGCCAATTCCTCATAATCAATTCTCTCTCTCTCAATCTCTCTCTCCACTTCTATCTCTATTTCCTATTGATTCTGTCTATTTGGAGAACCCTGACTAATACACGGGAATGACATATTCTGGGACCAAGCTTTCTCTAGATTTCCTCTCTACTATTTACTTCTTCAGTCACTGTACTTGAAACAAATTTGGTATTTTTGCTGCTCATTAATAATAACAAATTCATTTTTACCTTTTGAGTTTGCATGATGTTCTTTCTGCCTGTAATTTCCTTCCCTGAGACATCCACATGGCATTTTGCATTTCTTTATTCAGACTTCTACTTTGACATCATCTTCTCAGACAGGTCTTTCTTGACAACTTTAATATAACACCTCTACTATTTATTTATTTACATCAGCATTCTTCATATCCATTATAATCTATGTAATATTTTAAAATAGATGCATCATTTAATTTCTGTGTGTATTCATCTCTAGAGTTTAAGTTCCATTTAGTGCAGATGCTTTGTCTGTTTTGCTCCCTCATCTGTCTCTAAGGCTCAGAAATATTCTTGGCATATAAATATTAATAAGTGTTTGAATGAGTGATTGAATGAATTAGTACATATAAAACAAATACATAGGATAGAAATAAAAGGAAAAGATACACAACAATTGTGTTTATCTGTAGATAGATGAAATAGTAGGTCACTATTGTTGCTTCCTTTCACTTATCAGCATCTTGTGCTTTTTAGTTAATGAGCATCTTTTAATATTAAAATGAGAAAATGTAATTAATGTTATTTTCCATTAAAAATTTTATAGCCCATACTCTCAAGTGGGTAAATTAGTTGAATCCAAAGGTCAGTATATTGATAACTCATTTATAATGAATTTTTCTATACTTTGGAAGCTGTCACTTCAATGAAAGATAAGCATGCTAATTGATTAACTGACAAAGATAATGAGTAGAGAAATGAATAATGGTCAGTCTAGATTGTTTAAATATTATGCAGATTTCAACAATAACTGAAATGGAAAAAGAGTATTAATAAGCCTGAAAATATTGCTTATGAAAAATATTTTGTGATGCCAAGAATTCTTTAGCAATTTCACTGAAAATATTTAATATATTGCATCATGGATATTGAAGAAATATTCTACTTGAATCCATAAGAAAATCACCAGTACACAGTTTTAATAAAGTAATACTAGTTTTGTTTTCAACCAATGTACGACTTTTTCTCCCTTGTTGTTTAGGAAATTTCTAGTATTTGCATCATGAAAAGATTGGGAGTCATGCTTTTTTCGGTCAATTTTAATCCAATTATTATTATTGATCATTTTCAATGTACAAAGCATTTTGTTGGGTACTGTGGAGTAAAGTAAAATATTCACTCATTTGTAAAAGTAGCAGCCATGTACACAATAAAGCATCGAGCAAGACAACAGTTCTTGTTGTAATATTAGAGGAACAAGGGCTCTGGGAGTATGGAAAGAGAGATATATTCAGGTTGGTGGTTGGGGAGGGCTGTCTAATAACAATCATAGGATGAGGATTTGAGTAGGGTCTGAAAGATAAGTAGGTTTTCATAGACAGGTAAGAACCTGGGGTAGAGGAGGACATTTCTGACAAAATAGACTGAGCAAGGCCAAGAACTGGAACAGAATGAAATGAATAAAGGAAGGTTTCATTGGAGGAGCAGAGTGAAAGGAAAACCTGGGAAAATAGTTTGTGCAAACTGTGTGCTGGTAAATTAACAGTCAGCTCCCCAGAAAGCCGTCATTTGTAAGTTTGGTCAATTTCTGTTGTAATATGGTTTGGCTCTGTGTCTCTACCCATGTTGAATTGTTCGCCCATAGATTCCAAGTGTTGTGGGAGGGACCTGGTGGGAGATAATTTGAATCACTGGGACGGTTCCCCCATACTGCTCTCATGTAATGAGTAAGTCCATGAGATCTGATGGTTTTATCAGGGGTTTCCGCTTTTGCATCTTCCTCATTTTTTCTTGCCGCCTCCATGTAAGAAGTGCCTTTTGCCTCCCACCATGATTCTGAGGCCTCCCCAGCCATGTGAAACTGTAAGTCCAATTAAACCTCTTTTTCTTCCAAGTCTGGGGTATGTCTTTATCAGCAGCATGAAAAAAAACTAATACATATAGTACAAATATTCTCATCACGGTCAATTTCAAGCTGCTAACATATGTCACTGAACACAGAATCAGGAAGAGATGCTCATCATAGACTCCTACAAGCTGTATGAGACAGCTCCCACAGGCCCCGCATTTGGCTCAAATTATGCAGAGATTTATAGAGGATAAGATGTCACTGATTTACTTTGAACCAGGAAATGGAATAATCAAATATATTTTGGGACAAGAATTGGAAGCAAGTTTCTTAAAGTACTGGGGAAATATAACCTAGATTGGGAAACAAACCAAAAATAACACTCTCTTTTAAGTCTTTTTGAGAGACAATGAAGGCCTATTTCAAAGTAGACACAAGGTAGAAATACACATCAGAAAGTACACATAACTGATTAAATATTGCAAGAAATAGAAAAAGTGCAAAATAATTCCTAAGTTTCTAACTTGCATGCCTTAGTGGATAATAGTACCTTCAGTCAATATAAGGAACAGGGGGGAGTAAATGATGCTTAGGGATGGTTAAAATGAAGGGAGGTGAAGAGAAGATAATTTTCGGTTCACACTTCTGGAATGTAAGCTCCCATGTGAGCAGGGGTCTTGTCTTGTCTTTTTCCACTATTATATTTTAGTGCTGAGAACAATGCCTGAAAACATATAGGCACTCAGTAAATATTTGTTGAAGAAATGATTAAACTACCATCTATATCTGGCATTTTGAAGGATAATTTTATCAGCCAATTGCCATGAAAACTTCACTTTGGCTTGAAATAGTTAATGCTTTCTTTAGAACCTCATTACACTTAGTGAGTCTTTTAAACACTAAGCGAAATGAAAGCAATGAGTCCATATGTTGTTCAATCTCATTTCTTTTATTCTTAATGAGTCTATATTGATGCTGCCAAAAAAGTAGGTTGCAAGGACATAGATATGACTTTTAAAAATTAATCTGTGTGTCCTCTTCCAAATATCTAGGATAATATCACAGACACACTGAAGAGTCAAAAATTATTAACTTACAACAACAATACTGATAATCTGGTCATTACCAAAAATTCTAGAAAGCTCTATAGCATTCTATTTTAATAGAAATATAACACTGTAATAGCAACATATACAGAATTAATGGTAATTTAAGCATGAGAACTTTTTTGGCATACATTTGAAAAATACAAGAAAAACCTTTTTCTCTACTATACAAATTCATTGTCCTGGAAAGAATAAATCAGAACCAGAAATAAACATTAAGAATGCGTCACAGATCTACCCACAGAAATTAAAAACTAAAAGAATGCTTCATAGTATTTCTTAGATCATTGAGCAATATCCAATAAGCCTATATGCTGCCACCTGTGAAAGGAAAATTAACCTCGGGACCCCTAAATCACTAAGCCAAGAAAAAAGTCTAGCGGGGAACTATGTCAGGGAAAGCTACCTCCCATTTTATTTTAAATAAGAAGCTACAAAAATAAAAAAGCTACATACCTCCTTCATATAGCAAAATAGATGGCTTTACAAATCATCTCCACAACAAGGACACAAAAGTAACAATTATCTACCCTAAGTAAATACCTTCATAAGAACCAAAAATCATAATACCTAGCTTTATCTTCATATTGCTGAAAGAGGCACTGAAGAGAGAGAAAAAAAACAGCTTCAAATTGCCCATGTTTCCACTCCCCCAGCTCTCAGCAGTGGCAACATGGCACAGAGAGTGTCTCTGGGTACTGAAGGAGGGAGAACACAGCAGTTGTGAGGGACTGAACACAGTGGTGATGTCCTGTGAGAGCAGAAACAAAACTCAAACCAAACTTAGCTGATGGTCACCCGTGAAGAGGGCTCTGAAACCAGCCCTAGTCAGAGGGGAATCACTGATCTTAAGAGTCGGGACTTAAGTTCTCACAAATCTTGCCACCAAGGGCTAAACTGCTCTTGGTCTCTAAGTAACCTGGAAAGGCAGTCTCAGCCAGAAAATCTGCAACTTTTAGGTGAGTCATAGTGTTGAAATGGCCTTAAAGACAATGGACTGGGAAGACACACAACCCACTGAGACACCAGCTGAAGGGGCAAAGGAAATGCTGGCATCACCCCTTCCTGAATTCAAGGCTGAACAGATTGTGGGTCAAAAAAAGAGCCATTCCTTCCACTTTAGTAGAGGAAAGGGAAGAGTGGGGAGGACTTTGTCTTGCATGTGGCTACTAGCTCAGCCACTGAAGGATAGGGCACCAATCTGAGTCATGAGGCTTACATTCCAGGCCCTAGTACCCTGATAACATTTCTAGACACACTCTTGTCCAGAATAAAACCAATTGCCTGAAGGAAAGCATCCAGTTCTGGCAGCATTTATCACCTGCTAACTGAAGAGCCCTTGGGCCCTGAATAGCCAGCAGTGATACCCAGTTACTACCCCCAGTGGCCTTGGGTGACCCTCTGAGACTTAATGGCTTTTGGTGAAACTCAGCACATTACCATGTGTGGTGGTTACTGGGCAAAACACCTTGTGCTTGAGAAAAACAGAGGAAAAATAAAGGGGCTTTGCTTTACACATTAGGTACCAGCATAGCCATACAAGGTGTAGCACTAAGTGGCCTCTTACGCTCCCTGATGCCAAGACTTGATGCTTGGATAGCATATCTGGACCTGCCCTTGGCTAAAGGGGATCTTCCCTTAAGTGTGAGTCTCAAGCTAAGCATCATTCACCACAAGCTGACTCAAGAGCCTTTGGGCATGAATGGAACATTGGCAGTAGTCTGACAGTACTCCCGATGGCATGTGCTGGTGGTGGAAACAAAGAGTTCTCCCCTACCTTTGGAAATGGGAGCCAAGAGTGGGAAAAACTGTATCTTGTGGTTTGAATGTTGGTCCAGTGGCACTACAACGAACACCAGAGAGACTTTTAACATTTATGACTCCAGTTCTTGACTCCCAGAAGGCACCTCCAGATCCAACTGAGGCTTGAGAGAACTTGCCACCATGAAGGGGAAGACACAGACCTGGCTGGTTTTGCCACCTGCTGGTTGTAGAGCCCAAGGGACTTGAACAAACAAAGGCAGTAGCCAGGGAGTGGTTACAGCAGGCCTTGGACAAGACCCAGTGCTATGCTGCCTTTGGGTCTGACTCAGATCACTCCCAGGAGTGGTGAGCACAGGGGTACTTGTAACTCCACCCCAGCTTTAGGTTGCTCAGGACACAGAGAGAAACTCTGTATGTGTGGAAGAAAGTGAGGAAAGAGAACAGAATGAGAGCAGGCTAATAGAATAAATTGGTACCAGGGAGTGGGGCGCTGCTGTAAAGATACCTGAAAATGTGTAAGCAACTTTGGAACTGGGTAATAGGCAGGCAGACGTTGGAACAGTTTAGAGGGCTCAAAAAAAGGCAGGAAAATGTGGGGATGTTTGGAGCTTCCTAGTGACTTGGAAGGCTCAGAAGACAGGAAGATGTGGGCAAGTTTGGAACTTCCTAGAGAGTTGTTGAATGGCTTTGACCAAAATGCCAATAGTGATATAGATGATAAGGTCCAGGCTGTGCTGGTCTCAGATGGAATTGAGGAATGTGCTGGGAACTGGAGTAAAGGTCACTCCTTCTATGCAAAGAGGCTGGCAGCATTTTGCCCCTGCCCCAGAGATCTATGAAACTTTGAACTTGAGAGGTTATTTAAGGTATTTGGGGGAAAATGTTTCTAAGTGGTGAAGGGCTCAAGAAGAAGCACAGCATAAAAGTTTGGAAAATTTGTAGTCTGAGGATGTGATAGAAAAGAAAACCCCATTTTGTGGGGAGAAATTCAAGCTGGCTACAGAAATTTTTATAAGTAAATGAGGAGCCAAATGTTAATCACCAAGACAAAGGGGAAAATGTCTCCAGAGCATGTCAGAGAACTTCAAAGCATCCCCTCTCATCACAGGCCCAGAGGCCAAAAGGGAAAAATGGTTTCCTGGGCTGAGCCCAGGGCCTCCTTTGCTGTGTGCAGCCATGAGACTTGCTGCCCTATGTCCCAGCCACTCCAGCCATGGCTGAAAGGGGCTAACGGCCGGGCGCGGTGGCTCAAGCCTGTAATCCCAGCACTTTGGGAGGCCGAGACGGGCGGATCACGAGGTCAGGAGATCGAGACCATCCTGGCTAACACGGTGAAACCCCGTCTCTACTAAAAAAATACAAAAAAAACTAGCTGGGCGAGGTGGCGGGCGCCTGTAATCCCAGCTACTCGGGAGGCTGAGGCAGGAGAATGGCGTGAACCCGGGGGGCGGAGCTTGCAGTGAGCTGAGATCCGGCCACTGCACTCCAGTTCGGGCCACAGAGCAAGACTCCGTCTCAAAATAAATAAATAAATAAATAAATGAAAGGGGCTAACATAGAGCTTGGGCTGTGGCTTCAGAGGGTTGAAGCCCCAAGCCTTGACAGCTTCCACAAGGTGTTGAGCCTGTGGGTACACAGAAGTCAAGAATCATGATTTGGGAAACTCCACCTAGATTTTAGAGGATGTATGGAGACAGCTGGATGTCCAGGCAGAGGTGTGCTGCAGGGTTGGGGACTTCATGGAGAACCTCGGCTACAGCAGTGAGGAAGGGAAATGTAGGGTCAGAGCCTTCACACAGAGTTCCCACTGGGGCACTGCCTAGTGGAGCTGTGAGTAGAAGGCCACCATACTCCAGACCCCAGAATGGTAGATTCACCAACAGCCTGCACTGTGTTCCTGGAAAAGCCACAGACAATGCCAGCCCATCAGAGTAGCCAGGAGGGAGCTGTATCCTGCTAAGCCACAGAGGCAGAGCTGCCAAAGGTCATGGGAATTCACTTCTTGCATCAGCATGACCTGGATGTGAGACATGGAGCCAAAGGAAATCATTTTGGAGCTTTAAGATTTGACTGCCCTGCTGGATTTTGGACTTGCTTGGGGCCTGTAGCCCCTTCATCTTTGCCAATTTCTCACATTTGGAGTGGGTGTATTTACCCAACGCCTGTACCTCCATTGTATCTAGGAAGTAATTAACTTGCTTTCGATTTTACAGGCTCATAGGGAGAAGGACTTGCCTTGTTTCAGATGAGAGTTTAGAATGTGGACTTTTGATTTAATGCTGAAATGAATTAAGACTTTGGGGGACTGTTGGGAAGGCATGATTGGTGTTGAAATGTGAGAAGAACATGAGATTTAGGAGTGGCTCAGGGCAGGATGATATAGTTTGGTTCTGTCCCCACCCAATCTCATCTTGAATTGGAACTCTCATAATCCCCATGTGTCAAGCAAGGGACCTGGTGGGAGGTAATTGAATCATGGGGGTGGGTTCTCCTGTGCAGTTCTTAAGATAGTGAATAAGTCTCGTGAGATCTGATAGTTTCATAAAGGGCAGTTCAGGAAAATACGGTCTCTTGCCTGCTGCCGTGTAAGAGTACCATTGCTCTTTCTTTGCCTTCCACTATGATTGTGAGGCCTCCCCAGCCATGCTGTACTGTGAGTCAGTTAAACCTCTTTTTTTTGTAAATTACCCGGTCTCAGATATGTCTTTATTAGCAGATATGTCTTCTATTAGTGAGAATGGACTAATAGAAGAAACAAAAGAAAAAAGAATAAAAAACAATGAAGCACACCTACAATATCTAGAAAATAGCCTAAAAAGGATAAATCTAAGAGTTATTGTCCTTGAAAAGGAGATAGACAAAGAGGGTAAAAAATGTAATCAAAGGGATAAAAACAGAAAACTTCTAAAATCTAGAGAAAGATATCGATATCCAAGTACAGGAAGGTTGTAGAATGCCAAGCAGATTAACCTAAAGGAAACTACCTCAAGGAATTTAATATTCAAATTCCCAAATTCCAAAGGTAAGGAAAGGATCCTTAAAGCAGCAAGAAAAAAATAAACAAATAGCATACAAAGGAGCTCCAATACATCTGACAGCGGACATTTCAGTGGAAATCTTACAGGCCAGGATAGAGTGGCTTGACATACATGAAGTGCTGAAGAAAAAGAAAAAAAAAAAACACTTTATGCTAGAATAGTATACCCATTGAAAAATGTCCTTCAAATTTAAAGGAGAAATACAGACTTATCCAGAGAAACAAAAACTGAGGGATTTCATCAATTATCAGACCATCCTATAAAAAGGTGGTTTTTTGGAAAGTTAAAAAAATCTACAAACCTCTAGCCAGACAAACTAAGAAGAAAAGAGAGAAGATCAAATAAATGAAATCAGAAGTAAAAATGGTTACATTACAAATGTACTGCAGAAATTGAAATGACAATTAGTGGCTACTATGAGTAACCATATGCTAATAAATTGGAAAACCTAGAAGAAATGGACAAATTCCTAAACACATATAACCTACCAACACTGGACCAGGAGGAAATTCAAAACCTGAACAGACCAATAACAAGTCATGAGGTAGAATCTGTAATAAAGTCTCCCAGTAATGAAAAGCCTGGGACCTGATGTTCATTAGTAGCCATAGTCCATTTTGGGAACTATATTTACTATTTAATATAAAACAATTTACCCTTTGAAATGAATTCAGATGGTTTTAAAATATGCCTTATGCTAACCTTAATTTTGTTCTGTATTTTTGTGAGTCATGCATATTTTTGAAGTTAATGTTTTTTTGGAATAATCTAATGGCACATCTTCTCCCATTTAGTTCTTTTTTCTGTTTATTTCTCATTTTTAGTCTACATCAAAAAGAACATTTTTAAGGTTAACAAATGGCATTTTCCAAAAGAAATACAAGTCTGCATCATTATAAGTATACTTCACGATTTCTTTTCAACCTGGATAGCTAGGGCCAGTCTTGGTTTCTAAGTAATAATGGACTAAAAAATCAATCTCTAATGGATGAACTTAGAGGTAAGTTCATTGTTCAATGTGATAAGTGAAACAAGCTAGGCAGAGAAAGACAAATATGTTTTGCTCTCACTCATAGGTGGGAGCTAAAAACCTTAAATTCATAGAGGTAGAGAGTTAAATGGCATTTATTAGAGACTGGGAACAGTATGAGAGAGGGAGATGAAAAGAGGTTGGTTGCTGGGTGCAAAAATACAGTTATTAGATAAAAATCAACCTCTCTATATAAATAATCTAACCTCCAAAACATCAACAAACTGTGAAATACCATGAAAGTGTTCAGGTAAAATATATATTATCATGCCAATTAAACTGAAAACTTAAACAATAAGAGTTGCAAGTTCTGTTTTCTCACAAAACATTTTAAAGTTATTAATAAAGTCATCTATAGTATGAAATAGGAGAGAAATGTGATGGCTTCCCTAGGGATTTTCAAGAATAAAGCAGCTTGGAAGTGAATGGTCTGAATGGTCTGCAGAAGAAGGAGATACATAAAATGTTACATATTACTTTGTGGAGAGTTGGTTAAATCAGAAACAATATAAATACTCCCTTATAATGCCTAGTTGAGTATCACCAGACAACAGAATTGGTTTAATGACTATTAGATAGGTGTTAGAGAAGGTATCTCTGGTATAGGAGAAGAAAAATGCATTGCTTCAATTAGTAGAAACAGTGTTTGCCAGATCAATGAAATCAGGGATAAATGTAGAAATAAAACACTGTAGAAAAAGAAAACAGGAAAAGGACAAAGAGACAGTGGAGTATTTGCACTCTAGTAAACAACAGGAATGAAATGAGTGAAGAATGCATTTGAATTTGACCAAATGAAGCAGAGGCTATAACAGACTGAACTGCATAGACCCCACTTCTTGTTGCCCAGGCTATTTTCTGTGCCTTCAGAGTTAGCTTCTAATAATTAAAAAAGAAAGGTTATAAAATGAAGTAAATAGTAATCAGAAAGTATATCAGGAATCAGAGTAAAATATGGTCCAGCAAACTCACCTTCAGGGTATGAAAAGGAAAGAATTTGTTAGGGGTTTTGTTCAATAGACAAAGTATAAGATTATACATACAGACATTTAAATTACTTTGAAAAGACATGCAAGCAGTCAAAGCAAGTATGAAAAGTGCTCCACATAACTAATCATCGGAGAAATGCATATTAAAAAAAACTACAATGAGATACCATCTTACAACAGTCAGAATAGTTATTATTAAAAAGTCAAAAATCAACAGATATTGGTGAGGATGTGGTGAAAAGGAAACACTTATACACTATTGGTGGGAATGTAAATGACTATAACCTCTATGTAAAATCATATGTAGATTTTTCAAAGAACTAAAAACAGAACTACATTTGATTCAGGAATCTCAAAATATACGGTTTTACCAAAAAGGCACCTACACTTGTTTATCACAGACTATTCACAATAGTAAAGATGTGAACCCAACCTTCATTTCCGTCAATGAAGAACTGAATAAACCAAATGTGGTGTGTGTGTGTGTGTGTGTGTATATATATATATACACACATTGTGTGTATATATATGTGTGGGTGTGTGTGTATATACACATAATATGAATCTATATGATGTATCTATATGTATGTAAATACACCCCCCACACACACACACATACACCATGGAATACTACTCAGCCATGAAAAGAATGAAGTCATGTATTTTGAAGCAACATTGATAGAACTGAAGGCCATTATCCTAAGTGAAATAACTCAGAAACAAAAAGTCAAATACCACATGTCCTCACTTATAAGTGGGAGCTAAACAATGCATACACATGAAAATACAAATTGGAATAACACATTGGAGACTACAAAAGGTGGAAGAGAAAGAGGGGGTGGAGGGGTGTAAAATTACCTATTGGATACAATGTACATTATATAGGTGATGGGTACATTTAAAGCCCAGACTTTACCAGTACACAATATATCTATTTAACTAAATCGCACTTGTACCCCCTAAATCTGCTGGAAAAAAAATTACATAAAATTGTACTGAACCTGCATACAAGACATTTTCAATACCACAGCCACATAACTGACTTTATTTTAGTCAATGTCAATAAATGAAACATTCCATGCATCATATTCCCATGCCCCTTCCATCTCATCCATTACTTCATGGAAGAATATCCTAGCATTGAAAGAAGGTAGAGGTTTTATTATTGTGCCATTGCACTCCAGAATGGGCAAGACTGGAAGATGTTACCTCAAACAAAAATGAAAAAAAAAAAAGCAGGTAGAGCTCCTTGGCTTGGTGTAGTGACTTTTGTGATTTACTTTGGGTTGGTAGCACTTGTTGCAACTTTCTTTTCTGATTGATTTCTGCAGTGTTTGATGCTACCGAGGAGGATTAATTCCACCCAAAGGGGATGAGATAGGGATACAGGAGAGTCAATGATGTTCCTAAAATTCTTTGGGTCAAATATTTCAATAAGCATTTGGGCAATTTTTGCTATTTAGATTGATAGTATTGCTCATGGCATTCTCCTTTCAATTACTTTTAAGATGCATACCTCTCAGAACAACTCAGTTTAGGAAGGTTCTAGGCGAGACTGTTTTTTTCATAGTTTTACAGCTTCACTGACAAGCAGCAAAAAGTTTAGTGACAAGGTCAGGCAGTGAGTCAGACAGCAGCAAGGTTCCTGGGTACCATCATATATTGTTGGCGTAACCGCTCCTCTTGTAAATCACAGTGTTTTGTACTGCAATAGTGACTTAAGGATAGATTTTGAAATAGTCTTTTTCTTAAACAATGCATTCTCAAGGTTGTTTTTGTAATACCCTATCAGTATCTTTTAACCTCTGAGCTATTTAAAGCCATTCATGCATGATTCTCACAGAAAAGTCACATAGGCATTTTGGGGGGTCTGTGGAAGAGGCTCGTTGGCTGTTTGAAAATTTAGCATGTGTCACACATTGAAATTTATGCAAAAATTATTTCTAGGTTATTTTTAATACTCATCCAGTATAAATTGTTAAATACAATAACATACTTCTTTAAGCAAAGCATGTTTCAGACTGGATCAATTAATATTAATGTATTGAACTCCACCTCAGATAAGCTAGGCAAGAATGAATTAGAAATTGACAAGCATGGCCCCTGGCATCAGGGAGTTTACAATATGGCAAGACGGATATGGAAGGAAGCAAACACAAATTTGAAAGTACTACTAGGACAAGGTGGGTGCAGTGTCTGCCTTAGCTTTTCTCCTTCTGAGACTAAGCAGCACAGGAAAGATTTCACAGGGATTTGTGCATTAGAGAATGATCAGTTGATATGTAGCAGCCATTAATGGAAACTGCATATGACACTCAATGTAAATATATTATAGAACAAAGTATGAAATGTAGGTTTCATGGCAATCATCAAATTCCTTTAATATTTGTCAATTTCCTTCAACGTTTGGCAAATTTAAACATGAAAGAACACACTTGAACATGATTATCTCTAAAGATTTATTCAGCAGTGTTTTTGTAATCTGTAAGATTTGTAGAGTTACAACGTGAGAATTCCTAGTGATCCAAAACAACTAGATGCCTGGGCTTAATAGTTGAGATTGGCCAATAGTATATGGAATTGTTTGAAAGTTAAAAAAAAAAAAAAAATCTATTGAAATGGCTAACACATTTGAAATCTTTATACTATAATGCAAAGCCAACAACATCTGTTATTCAGGATCAATCCAGTTTAATGCTTCCCCAATAAATCGAAGTGAATATATTTAAGCCAATTTTAAACTGATATCCCTCAAAATCTAAGCTAAATTTAAGCCCGGAAGATTTTTTCTACTGGCAATTTTAATAGAAGAGTAAAGAGTGATTACAAGAATCCTCTGTAATTAAAATCAGTGCACTCTGTACCAAAAATATTGATTATTTTTTCAAGATAGTCCTTGAGATTCTCACTGAAGTTCCTTCCAGGCCAGCAGTGTTAACAGTGATGGACCACAAAGAATTTCAATTTAATATATTCCTTTGCTTAATTCTCATGATACTTTATACTTGAATAGATATGACATATCTTCTGGCAATATTTATATGAATATAAGATATTAAGTAATACATAACATTCCAAACTTTTTACTGAACTGTTTCCATGGAAACCAAAAGCATGTCCTGAAAATAGCAGCATTTTTTTCCTCATTGGATAGGTATGAGGCATCTTAGAGATTCTGCTGCAGAAGAGCTAAAGTCACTGATGTCATTAATTATATACATTAATTACCTAATTGAATTTCTCAAAGGTCAAGGGAGGAAACATAAAATGTATTTTAGGTAATTTGACTTTAAACACATCACCTTTATAAAATGCCAAATCAAAAGTTCTAAATTACCATCAATACAAAATGGCTGCAGATGGTTTAATTTTAATTATAACACACAGATGAACCAAAGAGACACAATTTAATCTATACAATTAGTTTTCAGCTAAATTTGTGATTATTTAGGGTTGTCCATAAAAATTAATAAACGATTTTAACAGACTATTTTAGCAAGATAATACCTAGATGGCATTTTGATTAAGAAGAACAGAAGCAATTGAATTCTGTCCCAGATGTGGTTACTTTACTTTTTTCTTTTTTACACTCTTTCATGAAAAACCTTTTACTGAGCTTCTAATATTCTGCCAAGAATATTAGAGGAATTTAAAAGGCTCTGCCTTCATGGAACCCACAATTTAGTGACAGAACTGCAAGTTATAGGAAATTTGAATAGTAGACATTTTGTGTGCTTTTCAGGGCAGAATTCTGCCTAACACAGACTGTAAGGTACAAACTCAGAAAGATTAAAAAAACGGGAGAAAAAACAACAAACAGGATTTTGTTTTTTCCAAAAAGACACTGGCAAGAAAAGACCAGAAAAGACTGACAAGAAAAGGTCCTGTGAAGGACTCCCATTAGCTTCAATGATTAGGGATAAAGTCGTTAGGTAATGCAGAAAGTGGAGGTACTTGCATAGACACTATGAGAAATTAGTTCCTCTCCTAACTTGTCAGTCAGAAGGCTCTCAATTCCTGGGAGAAATTAAATCTGAGGGTCTTTCAACTTGGGGATTAAAAGTGAAGCAGAAAACTTGCATAAGACACAGGCTTAAAGGGGAATTAAGTAAAAGTTCAATTACTAAACTCTTAGTCTCATCCTCTACCCAGCTCCTAGTATATGTAAGAAGATCTCCAGGTGCTAAATTTTTTCACCAGTGCAGTCTATACCAACCCACTTATCAATCAAATGAAGGTAGAAAACACATTTTTAGACATAAGAAAACTCAATAATTTGCATACGGTGTACTCTAAGAAAGTTACCAAAAGATATATTTCAGATGACAAAAGGGTAAACTAAGAGATAAAGACATGGGACCCAAGATATAGGAGACACAAGCCTGAGGAATGGTCAGATGAAGTACCAGAATAACAGCTAGGAAGCAGGCTTGAGAAAACAACCAGAGCAGGTCAGAAAAAGAGAAAATTGGAGCCTCTAGGAAGAAGATAATTTTACATAAATAAGTTAATGGGTAATATAATGTTTTGGACTATTTATAGACATTATCAATAGATGCTTTTGACATATTTTGGAGCATATTTATTCATATTTGGAGAGAAACGTAGCAATGAGTACCTAAAAGCCAATCAAATGAAAGGTAAGAAGGAGGAAGAGAAGGAGATTATTAACTCTGGTACAAATAAAATGCTTTAAGAAAAAGTAAGTGTACTCCATGAAAAAAATGACCCAGAAATCAAGAATATTTGAATCATTATTGATGCAAAGGTTAAACACTCATTTGACAATGGCAGAAAACTTTCTAATATAACCACATGGGGAGAAACTGGCTTGGGAAAGGGGGAAGCATTGTAGTATAAGAAGTTAAATTTCCAACTAATATACTATATTTTCAATAGTCACTGTCAGAAACTGATGAATCCAATATACGTATATTATTTACAAATATGGCAGTTGATATCATTTAAAACAGCTAAAATTGAAATGACTGCCTCTTAAGATGGGACTAAGTATAGAGAGAGGAGGACAGAAGTATACATACACTTATTGTAAGCCCTTTTCTATTTTACTTTAGAGACTATATATGCATGTATAACTGGTAAATATAAGTCAATTCATATATTAAATGTTATTCATAATTTGAACACGTAACCTTACAAATAATGTGAAATCCATCCCCCAATACCTTTTCTAATTTCAATTGTCCAGAATATTCATTATATCTCTAGACCCTAACATAATTTGTGACTCACGTAATTTGTTGCATGACCCATGGGCATTATGCTAAACACATAGTTTGTTACTATTTAGCTACTTGTATGGAACTTATACTTCATTAGCCTCTGTTCTGGGTGCTTCTACATATATTAATTCATTTCATTTTCATAAAAACTCTTCAGGTATTTACATATATCATTAGCACATAAATCCTTTTGGGTAAGTAATATTATTGTCTTTTTAAAGATTAGGAGATAGAGGACACAGTACCTAATACTACACAGTTGTTAACTTAGAGAATAAAACCCAAGGTTCCTTGACTACAATGTCTTTGGTGATAACTCAATAGTATGATACATAGTAAGCAACTAGTACTAATTTTGGCTCAGATATGGTACTCAGTGAATAACACACATAATATTAATCTGCATAAAGGATTTCAAAATACTTATAACAGCTTCCTAGTAAAGGTCAATACTTGTCAGAGAATAAACATAAGCTTAGTTTTCCACA
Source organism: Trachypithecus francoisi (assembly GCF_009764315.1). Lineage (NCBI taxonomy): Eukaryota > Metazoa > Chordata > Mammalia > Primates > Cercopithecidae > Trachypithecus > Trachypithecus francoisi. The sequence continues at coordinate 4,440,521 of NW_022681471.1, forward strand.
GTGCATGTGGGTCTGTCAGTATTTGATACAAAATTCTCCTTTATTTGTATTTATTTTACCTTTTCATAATTCATTTTCTACATAAAATCTTTATGTTTTAAACATATCTTTACTTACTATATTACTATTAATATATATCCATTTAAAAGAATGAGATAAACATCTGTATACTGACTTGGAAAGTAAAAAGGCATAATTTAATGTATAACAGGCTCACATTTGTTTTCTGCAAGGCACTGGTAAGCATTTGTCTCCAGGAAGGGAGAATGGTGGATCAGAAAAGGAGGAATGGAAACTGATATTTCACTTTATAGTCTTCTCTATTGTTTTAATTTTTAAATCATGATCATGTATTAATCATATAATTGAAAAAAGCTAATTACTAAAAACACCCTTTGTTAAGCTTAAAAATAACTAGAAAGATTTCATAGCTAGGCATCAGACTTTTTGTATTTCCCATGTTATAAAGCACAGTGCTAGTCAGCCAGGATCTACTGAGTATGGTACTACATAAATATTTACTAGGAAGAAAATATGTGTTCTGCTTGCAAGACATCAGATACGGAAAAACTCAAAGGTTACTATTCTGCTTTGTTCTCTTTAACATTTTATCTTAAGACAAGATATCTGTTGCTCACTTGCCAAAATTAGTAGTTACTGAATAATGAGGCCTATTAATGACTAATGCACGACAAAGAGAGTAATCACTAACCTTTAATAATAAGATCAAAAGCCTAAACTGAAACGAAACAGATGACAATAATAATAGCAGTGATTTGATTTTTGTTGTGAGATATCCCTGTGCAAAGATAAGAGTAAATTAAATATTAAATGCAGATGGCAAGAAAAGCTTTGTAAAGACCATGGTTTATAAAACATAGCTCCGTATTATCTCAACAGAATAGACTTATAATTTATTTGAAAGATTTAAGTGACACATTTTATAGTCAGTAAAAGATAATGAACAATATTTCAAAGAGAGAGTAGAAAGCAGTCAATTTTAAACCAAGTTTATAAACAGAAGAGGTGAAATGTCAATTTGACATCTTTGATAGCCTCAGTGGCCTCTCCTTATCAATTGACTGGGTATTCCTATTTCCTTACTTTTGAAGAAGGATGTGGAGAATAAAGATATTAGGGACAATATAGAACATTCTTCAATCAAACACAATTGAACAATGATTATTGAAGAGCTTTCATTCACTTTCATTAGCTACAGACACATTCTCAGTGTCATTACTGATTTTATGCATTGAATATACTATTGAATGCTGAAGATTTAGACAAACTTAAGAATCAAGTGCACTTAATTATTGTAGAGGAAGCTTATTTTCTCCATTTATTTATTCATGTATTCAATAAACTTTTATGAAAGGCATACTGTGTGCCAAGAACTATGCTAAAGGGTGGGGATACAAAAATAAATGTCAATTTCTGCTTTATTTTCAACTCTTATTTTAGAATCAGCTGCTACATGTGCAGGTTTGTTACAAAGGTGTATTGCTTGATACTGAGATTTGGAGTATGACTGAGCCTGTCACCCAGGCACTGAGCATAGGACCCAATAGGGAGTTTTTTATCCCTTGCTCCCCTTCCTCCCTTCCTCCCGTCTTGTATTCCCCAGTGTCTCTTGTTCCTATCTTTATGTCCATGTGAACCCAATGTTAGCTTTGACTTGCAAGTGAGAACATGTATTATTCGGTTTTCTTTTCCTGCACGAATTCACTTAGAATAATGGTTTCCAGCTGTATCCATGTTGCTGCAAAGGCCATGATTTTGTTCTCTCTTATGGCTATGTAGTATTTCACCGTGTATATGTGAAGGGGTGGCCTGCCCCTCCACACCTGTGGGCATTTCTCATTAGGTGGAAGGAGACACTTGAGAAAAGAAATGAGACATAAGAGACAAAGTATAGAGAAAGAAAAAGTGGGCCCAGGGGACCGGCGCTCAGCGTACAGAGGACCCACACTGGCACCGGTCTCTGAGTTCCCTTAGTATTTATTGATCATTATCTTTACCATCTTAGAAAAAAGGAAGTAGCAGGATAATAGGATCACCGTAGGGAGAAGGTCAGCAGTAAGATATATGAATAAAAATCTCTGTGACATAAATTTAAGGAAAAGTGCTGTGCCTTGATATGCATATGCAAACATCTCCATAAACCTTTTTAGTGCATAAAGAGCAGCACTGGGCTAGCAAGTCCCACCTTTCGCCCTAAGGTGGTTTTCTCCTTTCTCAGTAAACAGAACATACAATTGGGTTTTACACGGAGATGTTCCATTGCCCAGGGATGGGCAGGAGACAGATGCTTTTCTCTATCTCAACCGCCAACAATCGCCAAGAGGCCTTCTTCCCTCATACACTAGTCCTCCTCAGCACAGACCCTTCACGGGTGTCAGGCTGGGGGACGATTAGGTCTTTCTCTTCCCACGAGGCCATATTTCAGACTATCACATGGGGAGAATCCTTGGACAATACCTAGCTTTCCTAGGCAGAGGTCCCTGCGACCTTTGGCAGTGTACCTGTCCCTGGGTACTTGAGATTAAGAAAATGGTGATGACTTTTAACCAGCATACTGCCTTCAGGCATTTGTTTAACAAAGCACACCCTGCACATCCCAAAATCCTTTAAACCTTGAGTCACCACAGCATGTCTCTTGCAAGGACAAGGTTGGGGGTAGGGTCACAGATGAACAGCATCTCAAATACAGAACAAAATGGAGTCTCTTATGTCTACTTCTTTCTATATAGACACAGTAACAGTCTGATCTTTCTTTTCCCCACATATATGCACCACATTTTCTTAATCCACGCCACCATCGGTGTGCACCTGGGCTGATTCCGTCTTTGATATTGTGAATAGTGCTGCAATGAACATATGGGTGCATATGTCTTTTTGGTAGAATGATTTATTTTCCTTTGGGTATATAGCCAGTTATGAGATTGCTCAAAGAACTATATAAACTGCTTTCCACAGTGACTGAACTAATTTACATTCACATCAAGAAGTTATATGTTCCCTTTTCTCCACAGCCTCACTAGCATCTGTTATTTTTTGACATTTTACCAAAGTAATTTTGACTGGTATGAGATAGTATCTCATTGTGATTTTGATTTGCATTTCTCTGATGATTGGTGATGATAAGCTTTTTTTTTGTATGTGTCTTGGTCACTTGTATGCCTTCTTCTAAGAAGTGTTCATGCCCTTTGCCTACTTTTTAATAGGTCATTAATTTTTTTCTTATTGATTTAAGTTATTTATAGATGCTGGATATTAGACCTTTCTCCGATGCACAGTTGTGACTATTTTCTCCCATTCTCTAGGTTGTCTGCTTACTCCATTGATTCTTTCCATCTGCCCTTCCTCCCTTTCTCGCTCTCTTTCTCTCCTTCCTTTCTATCTCTCCTTCCTTCCTGTCTCTCTTCCTTTCTTCTCTTTTCTTTTCCTTTCTTTTCTTTCTTTGTCTCACTCTGTCACCCAGGCTGGAGTCCAGTGGCACCATCTTGACCCACTGCAACCTCTGCTTCCTGGGCTCAAGTGATTCTCCAGCCTCAGCCTCCCAAGAAGCTGGCATTACAGACATGTGTCAACAATGCCCAGCTAATTATTGTATTTTATTTATTTTTTTAAATATAGATAGGGTTTCGCCATGTTGACCAGGGTGGTTTCAAACTCCTGAGCTCAAGTGATCTGCCTGCCTCATGCTCCCAAAGTGCTTGGATTACAGGTGTGAGCCACAGTGCCCAGCCAGTTGATAATTTCTTTAGCCGTGAAGAAGCTCTTTAGTTTAATCAGGTCCTACTTGTCAATTTTTGTTGCAATTGCTTTTGAGAATTTAGTCATACATTCTTTGCCAAAGCTGATAGCAAGAAATACATTTTCTAGGTTTTCTTAGAAGATTTTTATAGTTTGAGGTCTTTTAATCTATCTTAAGTTGACTTTTGTATATGGTGATAGGTGGGGTCCATTTTTATTCTTTTGTTTTTTTTTTTTTTTTTTTTTTTTTTCTTTTTTTTTTTTTTATTCTTTTGTTATCAGTTATCCCAGCACAATTTGTTGAATAGAAAATCTTTTTCTCATTGCTCATTTTTATCGTCTTTTTTGAAGATCAGATGGTCATTGTTGTGTGGCATTATTTCTGGGCTATTTTGTTCCATTGGTCTATGTGTCTGTATTTATATCAGTTTTATACATGTTTTTGTATCATATTGTTTTAGTTACTGTAGCCTTGTAGTATAGTTTGAAGTAGGATAACATGATGCCTTTGGCTTTGGTTTGTTTTGCTTACTATTGTTTCGGCTATTTGGGCTCTTTTTGGTTCCATATGAATTTTAGAATATATTTTTTCTGATTCTGCGAAAAATGATATTGGTAGATTGTTAGGAATTGCTTTGAATTTATAAATTGCTTTCGGTAGCATGGTCATTTTAATGATATTGATTCTTCCAATGCATGAGCATAGAATATTTTTCAATTTATTCATATCATCTCTGATTCCTTTAAGCAGTATTTTGTAGTTCTCCTTGTAGAGATATTTCACTCTGTAGTTAGAAGTACTCCTAGGTATTTTATTCTTCTGTGGCTAATGGGATTTCATTATTGATTTTGCTCGCAGCTTGAATGTTATTAGTGTCTACAAATACCAATTACTTTTGTATATGTATTTTGTATCCTAAAATTTTACTAAAGTAGTTTATCAGGTCTATGAGACTTTTGCTGGAATTTTTAGGGGTTTCTAGATATAGAATGGTATCTTCAGTGAAGAGATACTCTGACTTATTCTTTTCCTATTTGGATGGCTTTTATTTCTTTTGCCTAATTGCTCTTGCTAGGATTTTTAGAACTGTGTTGAGAGTGGGCATCCTTGTCTTGTTCCAGTTCTCAAGGGAAATGTTGACAACTTTTGCCCACTTAGTATGATGTTGGCGACGAGTTTAGAATCAAATAATAAGCTTACTGTCTACAGTGTGATGTCATGAAGAAAATAAGCAGTGAAAATATGGAACCACATGGGAAAACATCTAGTTCTGTCTTACTGGAAAGGAAGTAGAGTTATGGAAGCCTTCTAGAGATGATGCCACAAGAATGCTATTCCTATTGGTATTTCTAAGCTTTCTAAAGTTGCCACCCTGGTTTGATATTATTTACTGTTTTTAAAATAAGGTTTTTATTTTAGAACAATATTAGATTTACAGAAAAATCGCACTGATAGTATAGAGTTTTCATATACTCAACATCCAAATCTCGTTGCTATTAACATCTTATATTAGTATGGTTCATTTGTTAAAACTAACAAACCAATATTGATAGCTTATTATATTGCTGTTCTTGTGATAGTGAATAAGTTTCATGAGATCTGATGGATCTATAAAGGGGACTTTCCCTGCATAAGCTCTCTTTGCCTGTTGCCATCCATATAAAACGTGACTTGCTTCTCCTTGCCTTCAACCATGATTGTGAGGCCTCTCCAGCCATGTGGAACTGTAAGTCCATTAAACCTCTTATTCCTCTTGCATATGTGTTTATCAGCAGCCTGAAAATGAACTAATACAACACGTCCTTGGCAAAACAAAATTCAACTCATAGGAATATTGCCACCAAATTGTAATTTTAATTAAAATTCCATAATAAAAAATATGTTAAGCATCTTTTCACAGGCTTGTTTGCCAACAATTTATCTTCTTGATAACATATATGTCCAGATATTTGCCCATTTTTTAAATTGGGTTTTTTGCTTATTGTTGCAATTTAAATGTTTTTGTATATTATAGAAACATGTTCTCTGTCAGATACGTGTCTTCCAAATATTTTCTCTCAGTCTTGGCTTGTCTATAATTCTTTAGACAGTGTCATTTGTAAAGCAAAAGATTTTAATTTTAATAAAGAACAATTTATATTTTCTATTATAAACTTTGCTTTTTGGGTTGCTACAACTTACCTTCAAAGCCAAGTTTGCCTATACTTTTTATGACCTTTCTTCTAAAGCAATTTGATAGAGTTTGGCTGTGTCCTCACCCAAATTTCACATTGAATTGTAATAATCCCCATGTGCCAAGGGCAGGCCAGGTGGAGATAATTGAATCATAGGGACAGTTTTCCCCATGCTGTTATCATAGTAGTGAATAAGTCTCATGAGATCTGGTGAGTTTATCAATGGGAGTCTCCCTGCACAAGCTCTCTTGCCTTGCACCATTTAAGACGTGCCTTTCCTCCTCCTTTGCCTCTGCCATGATTTTGAGGCCTTCCCAGCCATGTGGAACTGTGAGTTTATTAAATCTCTTTTTCTGTACAAATTATGCAATCTCAGGTATGTCTTTATTACCAGCATGACAAATGACTAACACATTAAATTGTTACTTGGGAAAGTGGGGTGCTGCTGTAAAGATACCTGAAAATGTGGAGCAACTTTGGAACTGATTAACAGACAGAGGTTGGAACAGTTTGGAGAGCTCAGAAAGACAGGAAAATGTGGAAAAGTTTGGAACTTCCCAGAGACTTGTTGAATGGCCTTTACCAAAATGCTGATAGTGATATGGATAATAAGGTCCAGGCTGAGGTGGTCTCAGATGGAGATGAGGATCTTGTTGGGAACTGGAATAAAGGTGACTCTTGCTATGTTTTAGCAAAGGGACTGCTGCCATTTTGCCCCTGCCCTAGAGATCTGTGGAACTTTGAACTTGAGAGAGATGATTTGGGGTATCTGGTGGAAGAAATGTTTAAGTGGAAAAGTATTCAAAAGGAAGCAGAGCATAAACGTTTTAAAAAATTGCAGCCTGATGATGAGACAGAAAAAAAAAAAAAAAACATTTTCTGGGGAGAATTTCAAGCAAGCTGCAGAAATTTGCATAAATAACAAGGAGCCAAATGCCACTCATCAAAACAATGGGGAAAATGTCTCCAGGGCATGTCAAATAACATCATGGAAGCCCCTCCCATCATAGGTCCAAAGGCCTAGGAGGGAAAAATGGTTTCCTGGCATAGGTCCAGGGCCCCCCTGCTTTGTACAGCCCTGGGACTTGGTGCCCTGCATGCTAGCTGCTACAGCTGTGGCTAAAAGGGGCCAAGGTACAGCTCAGGCTGTTGCTTCAGAGGGTGCAAGCCCCAAGGCTTGGTAGCTTCCACGTGGTGTTGAGCCTGCAGGTGCACAAGAGTCAAGAACTGAGTATTGGGAACCTCTGCCTAGATTTCAGATGATGTGTGAAAATGCTTGGTTGCCCAGGCAGAAGTCTGCTGCAGGGCTGGAGTTTTCTGGAGAACTACCACTAGGGCAGTGAGGAAGGGAAATGTGGGTTTGAAGCTCCCATAGAGTCCCCACTGGGGCACTGCCTAGTGGAGCTGTGAGAAGAAAGCCACCATCCTTCAGACCCCAGAATGGTAGATCCACTGACAGCTTCCACTGTACACCTGGAAAAGCTGTAGGCACTCAACTGTGGAAGCAGCTGGGGTGGGAGATTGTACCCTGCAAAGCCACAGAGGCAGAGCTTCTCAAGGCTATGGAAGCCCACCTCTTGCATCAAAATGATCTAGATGTGAGACACAGAGTCAAAGGAGATCATTCTGGGACTTTTAAGGTTTAATGACTGCCCTATTGGATTTTGGACTTTCATGGGACCTGTTGCCCCTCCGTTTTTTCCTTTTCTGCCATTTGGAATGGGCATATTTACCCAATGCCTGTACTCTCATTGTATCTAGGAAGTAACTAACTTGCTTTTGATTTTACAAGTTCATAGGCAGAAGGTACTTTCCTTGTGTCAGATGAGACTTTGGACTGTGAACTTTTGAGTTAATGCTGAAATAAGTGAAGACTTTGGGGCAGTTGGGAAGGCATGACTGGTTTTGAAATGTGAGGACATAAGATTTGGGAGGGGCCAGAGGTGGAAAGATATGGTTTGGCCATGTCCCCACTCAAATCTCACCATTAATTGTAATAATCCCCACGTGTCAAGTGGAGGGGGGCCAGGTGCAGATCATTGAATCATAGGGGCAGTTTCCCTCATTCTGTTCTTTTTGTTGTGAATAAGTTTCAAAAGGCCTGATGGTTTTATAAACCTGCACAAGCTCTCTTGCCCGTCACCATGTAAGATGTGCCTTTGTTTCTCCTTTGCCTTCCGCCATGATTGTGAGGCCACCCCAGCCAAGTGGAACTGTGAGTCCATTAAACCTATTTTTCTGTATAAATTACCCAGTCTCCGTTATGTCTTTATTAGTAGCATGAGAACTGAAAAATACACAATTATAATTTTATATTTTGCATTTAGTGTAATCATAAATATTGAAGTAATTATTGTGAAAAGTGTTAAGGTGTGCCTCTAGATTCATTTTTTATTTTGCATGTGGATGTTCCATTTTTTCCATAGCATTTGCTGAAAAGACTAATTTTTCTTCATAAATTTGACTTTGCTCCTTAGCCCAAAAATTATGTTTATATAAACCTATTTCTTTTTTTTTGTTAGAACTTGAAAAGTTACCCCCTGGACATGGATGAATATTTATTTTGTACTTAAATCTGCAAATAATTAAGTATCCCTTGTCCTGAGATGATTATTTTCCTCATAATAGACTTCTGCTGCATTCACATTGTTCCAGCTTTTGATTGACCATTTGGAATATGACAGTTGCTTGTCGCATTTCATTTGGCTGCGGTCTCCCTTAGCTTGTTTTTGCAGTTATCCCTGGAGTGTACTTTGCTTCATGTGGTGTCTAAAGAAGCTTGCCTCTGTCTTTTCAGAAATCTTTGACCTAATGAGAAAACTAAAAAGACTTTCTGAAAATGTTGATTTTTTTTTACATTATTATTATACTTTAAGTTCTAGGGTCCATGTGCACAACGTGCAGGTTTGTTACATATGTATACATGTGCCATGTTGGTGTGCTGCACCCATTAATTCATCATTTGCATTAGGTATATCTCCTAATGCTATCCCTCCCCCCTTCTCCCTCCCCCCTCCCCACAATAGGACCTGGTGTGTGATGTTCCCCCTCCTGAGTCCAAGTGATCTCATTGTTCAATTCCCACCTATGAGTGAGAACATGCGGTATTTGGTTTTCTGTTCTTGTGATAGTTTGCTGAGAATGATGGTTTCCAGCAGCACCCATGTCCCTACAAATTCAACCTTTTTTATGGCTGCATAGTATTCCATGGTGTATATGTGCCACATTTTCTTCATCCAGTCTGTCACTGATGGACATTTGGGTTGATTCCAAGTCTTTGCTATTGTGCATAGTGCCGCAATAAACATACGTGTGCATGTGTCTTTATAGCAGCATGATTTACAATCCTTTGGGTATATCCCCAGTAATGAAATGGCTAGGTCAAATGGTATTTCTAGTTCTAGATCCTTGAGGAATCGACACACTGTTTTCCACAATGGCTGAACTAGTTTACAGTCCCACCAACAGTGCAAAAGTGTTCCTATTTCTCCACATCCTCTCCAGCACCTGTTGTTTCCTGATTTTTTAATGATTGCCATTCTAACTGGTGTGAGAGGGTATCTCACTGTGGTTTTGATTTGCATTTCTCTGATGGCGAGTGATGATGAGCATTTTTTCATGTGTCTGTTGGCTGTATGAATGTCTTCTTTTGAGAAATGTCTGTTCATATCCTTTGCCCACTTTTTGATGGGGTTGTTTTTTTTCTTGTGAATTTGATTGAGTTCTTTATAGGTTCTGGATATTAGCCCTTTGTCAGATGAGTAGATTGCAAAAATTTTCTCCCATTCTGTAGGCTGCCTGTTCACTCTGATGGCCGTTTCTTTTGTTGTCCAGAAGTTCTTTAGTTTAATTAGATCCCATTTGTCAATTTGGCTTTTGTTGTCATTGCTTTTGGTGTTTTAGACATGAAGTCCTTGCCGCTGCCTATGTCCTGAATGGTATTACCTAGGTTTTCTTCTAGGGTTTTTATGATTTTAGATCTAACATTTAAGTCTCTAATCCATTTTGAATTAATTTTCATATAAGGAGTAAGGAAAGGATGCAGTTTCAGCTTTCTACTTATGGCTAGCCAATTTTCCCAGCACCATTTACTAAACCTATTTCTAAACTCTGCATCCTGTTTCATTGATCTATTTATCTGTTATTTCACAAATATCACACTGTCTTAATTTATCCTAGCTTTACAGTAAGCCTTGATGTCAGGTAATTGAAGCCCTCCAACTTTGTTCTTCCCTATTAATACTGTGTCAGTATTCTGGGTATTTTGTCTCTCCATATAAATTTTATAATCATTTGGTTGATATTCAAAATAACTTGATGGGATTGGGATTGTACTAAATATATAGCTCAAGTTAAGAAAAATGAACGTATTAACAATATTGAGTCTTTCTATCCATGAACATAAAACATCTCTGCATTTATTTAGATCTTTTTTTATTTCCACCAGAGTTTTGTATTTTTTCTCCTATTGATCTGGTTTATATTTTGTTAAGTTTATACCAAGTATTTAGTTTTTATATTATTGTGAATAGTGTGATTTTATTGCAAAAATTCAATTTTTTATCACTGGCATGTAAGAAAACAATTTATGTTCATATTTCAACTTTGTTTCCTAAAAACTTGGTATAATTAGTTACAAATTGCATGTGATCAACCCACTTCAACCTCCCAAAGTGCTGGGGTTACAGGCGTGAGCCATTGCACCCAGCCTTTGCCCACTTTTTAATGGTGATGTTTGTTGCTTATTTGCTTAACTTCCTTATAGATTCTGGATGTGAGACCTTTGTTGGATGCCTAGTTTGCAAATATTTTCTCCCATTCTGTAAATATATTACTTAAGTAGCGTGAATTTGAAAAGCATTTGGGCTTATTATTTGTGAACACTCTAACTTTAAGCCAGTTTGGTACCTTGTGGCCAAAAACACATAATAAAATATGTGTTTGTACACATAAATGAACACATACTGATACAAAGATACCACAGCTTTTACTCGGAACTCTAGCAATAAGATAGTAATACAAACTCACCAGTTTGCAAAAATAATAACAATAAGAAATGGTTGGATACAAACAGTGGATTTCATCTCAGTAAAATGTAACAGCAAACTTAAAGCAGGCAGAAAAGAAAACACCAGAGTGATATATAGATAACCTGGGAACTTTATAGTTGCAGGTTGACAACTGATGTCTAAGTTTTCCTTGATATACTTTGCACATCAGTTTAAAATGTTCACTAAAACAGAACTAATGTGTAACCAGCAGAAGTATTAGAAAACCTGGCATGCCCTTCCATTTCCACAACCATTTGTAAGTAGAGGCACCATTAAACCAAATGGGGTGCCTTAAAGGAAGTCATTCTCTTTGTTTTCTCATTCTTAGATCATTTGTTTCACATGGTTTTTCTTAAAGGGAGAAAATGAACTGTGGCCTAGGGTTTTGTGTAGTGGATAAAAATGTGCTGATTGTGAATGGGACATCACAGTACGTCATCACTGAGTTACTTCCACCCTCTTACATGTCTTAGTTTCTCTCTCTGAAGGTTAGCACTTCTGAGAGGTCTCAAATGTAGAGTAACCAGATCTTATATGCATTTCCTGAATGAGCCTTTTAAAGCTAATTTTTTGGAGTTTCCCTGTAGGGATGCTGCACGTTGTTGGGTGTCAACCCCTCAGACACCTCTACTCAGCCCTCCCCCCACCCCAGTAACCCAGGGGCACCTTTTGGTTGGGATGAGAAAAATACCATTTCTCTTCAGAACAGAGAAAAGTCAGTCTCTCTTGTTTATCTACAAAACAACAGTTCATTTCCCAATGCACAAACCAATTGAAATCATTTTTTTGAGGAAAGTCAATGGAGAAGACTAATTAGAATGTACCTCCAAACTACAATTAGGATCCCAAACAACAGCTTCCTAGAAAAAAAGAAAGAAAAACAGCTAAAACCCTTTCTTGTAAAGTGTCCTCAGCCACCACTAACTTTGTAGCTCTTAGGAGTCCACCATTACACATGCCAAGGTCAAATCCTCGAACAGTACAAGGTAATCTCTTGGATCTCCCAAAGCCAAAGATGTAAGGTAATGCAATAAGGAAATCAGCGCTTTAGACTTCAGAATCTGCCCATGACTCTTTAAACTCACAAAGAAAATGCAACACCCCAAAAAGGCTTGAGTAACACCTTTGTAATGAGTCCTTCAAGGGTTTTGAGTCATCACAAGCCTTCTTAGATATTTTTATCTTGACACTGAAGATGGAGAAGGAGGAGGAGGAATAGAGTGGAAGAAAAGTAAATGAAAGAATATTTTTTTAAGACAGGAAGCAAACACAGAAACCAAGCACACGGTTTTATGTGTTTTTCTTTTCTTTTGTAGCTGTGAGGAATTTTAACCAATTCAGAGGTCTTATTTTCGATAATTTGGAATTCTCATTTAGATTTGACCAAATGAGACTTAGTAAAATCTAATGGGAGAAATACCAGAATAACAAAAAATCCTAACAATATGATTACAGAGTGTTCTAGTGCTAAGAAGGAATAAAGACCAGCTGGTTGTTAATCTTTAGCCCAGACAAACTCCAATTCAGTTACTTACCTAGGTATGGGTTTCAGGCTGAACACTGCTCTCTACCGTTCTAGAACTAGGTAAAAACTCAAACTCACTTTCCCTCTTAGAAGCAAGCTCAAACTCCAGAAAGGCACTGCCTGTATGCCGTTGTCAATGGAAGCAGGAAAACTTGCCTTACTTGTTTGAAGCAAGTAAAACTCCAGAAAAGTTGTTATATAGCAAAATAAATGTTAGAACCCAAGCTAATTTTGGAAGACCGGGGATTCTATTAAAGGGTGAGCTCTTAGTCTTTAGCAAATTACCCTATTGCTTTGAGCCATAAGATTATCTCAAGCTAGTACTAAGCACCTATAGGAGACCTGTCAAAGCTCAAGGGCATCTATACTAAGAATCCCTTCGTGGTTACCAATTTGTGAACCTCAAAGTATCTGAGACAGATCTCAATCATTTTAGAAAGTTTATTTTGCCAACGTTAAGGACATGCCTGTGATACACTCACAGGAGGCCCTGACAAAATCTGCCCAAGGTGGTTGGGGTACCGCTTGCATTTACACATTTTAGGAAGATATAATACATCAATTAGTGCTTGTAAGATTTACATTGGTTTTAACTGGGAGGTCAGGACAACTCAGAGGGGTACTTCCAGGTCACACGTAGATTTAAAGTCTTTCTGACTGGCATTGGTGGAAGAGTCATTATCAATCAAAAGAAACGTCTAGATTGTGATAAGGGGTTGTGGAGACTGGAGGACTCTAAAGGCAGAAGACAAGTGTCAAATGGCCCAAACCCTGAGAAATGAAAGAGAGGGAAGACGTAGGAAAACGGAAGAGACTCATACAAACAATTAGGAAAAGTATTATAATGAGATAAATAGTTATCCTTAAGGAAATCCTTCCCCTCAAAGAGGCACCATGGTAACATAAACTGAGCACTAGAATTGTGGCAAAAGTCTCAGCATGGATCTTAAATCTGCAGCATTCCTTAGGCAATAAATTACTTGTTAATAAATTATAAGGCATTGTAGATGAAGGTGGATTTTATTCAACTTTAGATTCACAACGTCTAACATAACATCTGGTTAAAAAGGCTCTTGTTTCAATCTAAATCAGTGTCGTGCAAATTGAGGAGGCATCATTATCAACTGAAGAGTTTGTTAAACTATGGATTGCCAGAATTTGATCCAGTAAGTCTGGGGCTTATAATTGCATTTCTGTCATGTTCGCAAGGGACACTACGCTACTACTCTAGGAATCACACTTTGAGAACCATGGGATATATTTTTTAAAACCGGGGTAAACCAACTACAGCCAGCTGGTAAATTTACCCTCAGCATATTTTCGTACAGTCCATGATCTAAGAATTATTTTTTTTAAGTTTTAAAGGGTTGTTAAAACATCCCCCCAACCCAAGGATATACAACAGAGACCATATGTTTCCCACGAAGCAAATATTATTATCTGACTCTCTACAGAAAATGTTTACCAACCACTGTTTTAAACAATACAGGTATTGCAAACACAAACGATGGAATCTGTAAAAGGTTTAAACTGCCTTCGTCACTGAAGAATACACCAAATATGTATTTTGTCTTTCCTAAACCACATTGTAATTCCAATATTCTACCTCTGTCTAATTCTTGTTGGGCTACCTTTATCCATCATAGGGACTTTAAGAATGATTTCAATTATTCTGTAAAAGCATTTCACTGAAATAAAATATGAATAATGTTAGAAACATTATTATGTAATAATGTGAAGAAAATAAGATTAAATTCTTTCAATATTTAAGCTTACCTCTTTATTTTAATTGTACTTTAATCCTTTTTTTTTTTTTTTTGGAATATTCTGTTAAGCCTTTTCTAGATGTCCGATTTCAATCTGGAACAAGTAAGCTTCAAATTCAACACTAAGGCTTATGGAAGCTCATTTCAATTATTTCATATTGTTAGTGTTGCATGTTGGTATGCATTAGTAGGACATTAATCCAGATGCCATTTTTTTTTCTTATCTAGTTTAGAGCTTTATCCAGGGTCAAGAAAGGAACCATAGCATAGCTAACTTCTTAAACACATATAGTACATCCAAAGACTCCTACACATCCATGTACTCTTAGGTTGGCTGTGAAATTGTCATTAGCAGCACCAATCAGAAGAGTCTGAGTCCAACCACACAGATACACAACAGTATTATATTTTATCAATAAGCAGGTGAAGTAGAGTGGCCTAGAGGTAGGTGTCAGTGAGCAAGAAGGATGAAAAAGATATACCTGAGAAACGGGAGTGTTCTGAATTCAAAGGTCAGAGCCTGAGTGGGGTAAGGAAAGAATCCATGCATAGGGTGTGTGGAGGGGCAATCTGACATGTGGTCTGAGAGACAAGCAGAATGAAGAGGGCTTCCACATGAAAGGCATATCAGCGTGAGGTATAGATAACTGAGCAGGGTAAGCAAGGTTTCCATACAGGGTGGTGGCACCAGCAACAGTCTGGCTTAATATGTGGGAGCAAAAATGAGGTAAAAAGTACACTCATACAAAAAGGTGACAGGATTTTGGAGCCCAAAATAGGTGAGAAAGAAATCTAGGCTGATATGGAAATTAAAGTGGCAGTTAAGGGAGACTGTGTCTATATGAAGATATTGATCACACACGTATATATTAAAGCTAATGGGGACAAAAGAAGGCTTTAACAAATATGGTAAAGAAAAAAGAAAAGAAACCCTAATACGGTTTCACTCTGTGTCTCCATCAAAATCTCATCCTGAATTGTAATCTCCACATGTCAGGGGAGGGGCCTAGGGGGAAGTGACTGAATCATGGGGGTAGACTTTTCCTTTACTATTCTTGTTATAATGAGTACTCACGAGATCTGATAGTTTCAAGTGTGTGATACATCTCCACTCTCTCTCTTTCCTGCTGCCATGTAAGATGTGCCTTGCTTCGTCTTCACTTTCTGCTATAATTGTAAGTTTCCTGAGGCCTCCCCAGCCATGTGGAACGATGAGTCAATTAAACCTCTTTGGTTTATAAATTACCCCATTTCAGGTAGCTTCTTATAGCAATGTGAAAACAAACTAACACAGAAAATGGTACCAAGCGTGGGGCACTGCTATAAACATACCTGAAAATGTGGAAGCGAGTTTGAAACTGGGTAACAGGCAGAGGTTGGAACAGTTTGGAGAGCTCAGAAGAAGGCTGGAAAATGTGGAAAAGCTTGAAACTTCCTAGAGATTTGTTAAATGGATTTGACCAAAATGATATTACTGATATGGACAATAAAGTCCAGACTAAGGTGGTCTCAGATGGAGATGAGGATCTTATTGGGAATTGGAGGAAGGGTCACTCTTGCTATGCTTTTACAAATAGACTGGTGACATTTTGCCCCTGCCCCAGAGATCTATGGAACTTGAGAAAGATGATTTAGGGTATCTGGCAGAAGACATTTCTAAGCAACAAAGAAGTCAATATTGATCTGGCTGTTTCTAAATCTGTACACTCATGTGTGATTATATGGTCATAATATAACAGGGTTAATTTTCTAATTTTGTGGCTGTATTGCTATTATGTAGGAGAATATTCTTGACTAAAGGTAATATACACCAAATTATTCAGAAGGGATTACAAAAAAGGTAATCAATTTACTCTCAAATGTTTCCAGTAAAAAAATAAAAGTTATTTGTAGTATATTTGCAACTTTTCTATTATTTTAAGATCTGTTATATAAACCTACCAAAGCTATAAGATGGGGATATTGCATTATTATATTGGACAGAGTGCTGCAGTATATATTTTACCTCCTTGGCATGATGATCTGTAGAAGGGATTCTCAGTAGAACAGAATGAATGCACTTTTACTACATTTTGATGATGAGATTAACTTCTCTGTAAATCACAGGAGAATATGTAGAAAGAGAAAGTTCATAAATTTTCATGTTTGTGGCCTTATATTAGATTTTTAATTTATTTAAATTAAAACCAGAAATAAAACAAAACAGGAAATTCTTTTCTGAGAGAAAGTAGCATATAACAACAGATGGTAGCATTTCCTGGGATATTAAAGAGCCCTAATTCACCCTTGCCTAGATATCCTGCTTAAGACATGGACTATCTTACTTAGAATATTTTGCTTGCTATAGGAATGATAACCTGCCAAAACTCAAGGATATTTCTAGCACTGGAAATTCTATTAGGGAGAAAAGACTTTTGAATCTTGTTCAGAGTAGATACAAAAGATGCTGTAGTCATCTGAGGCCAAGAAACTGCAGAATTTGATGTAATGCCCAAAGGTGTTTGGAATCTGGAAGCATACAAGTGACTTTGGCTGAATCTTTGCAAGCTTTAGAAGAGGCTTTCTTTCTTGCTGAAAATCAGAATGCATACTGGATAAACCTCTTAAAAACACTTCAGACAGCTGGAGAAAAAGTCATCTGCATTCACACAGATGACAGAGATTCTGTAACAGAGGAGATTCGCCCAGGTAATTTAGATTCAGATACCATTTGGCGTGGGTTTTGGCTGGAGAAGAAGTCCTGACAACCACTTTGCAAATGTGTGGGAAGCCAGGTTGTAACATGCCTATGCACTGTCTCTAAGTACAAATTGCCAAGTAAAAGGGAACTTAATTCCTTACCAAATGAATACACCTCTGAATCTGCCCCTCCAGATAACATCTTAGGGCAGTGGCAGAGAAACTGTGATTAATGGCACTTCTCAGTCACTAAAACTTTAGAACAATGAAAACATCCCTCTTTTTGTACTACTTATAGAGAGTCACAGACATTTCATGGTAGATTGTACTTATTTAGAAAACAATCACACAGAATGCAAGGCTTATTGGGGGAATTTCAGGATATCCAGAAGAGACACATGAATTTTACAGTAGTATAGTCAGCCTCTATATCCTCTCTTGGTATAGACAACTGAGATCAAGTAGTGGAGGCAAAAGAGGCACGAACAGTTACCACATTATGGATGTTGGGTGGGTGGATGAACAATTACACATAAGTCAGCTACTTCCTGTTCTATAGCCTAATGTTGGTGATGAGCCAAAGATGATATTCAACATTTTGTGCCCAGAATCTAGGGCAAGGAGTGGGGAAGCAATGACTTTAAGGATAAGGAAAATTTGACTGGACAGTAGGTCAGGAGTTACATGCTGAACTTTAGTCCTTATTTAGTTGTCTTGAAGCCAATGCCAGCTGTCCATATCTTAGTTATATGGAGCCAATAAAAGGGTTTTTGAGTTTCCAGACTCAAAAGAAGTTAGACCTGTGGCTGAGCCTTTGAATAGAACACATGCAATGGTGGGTGGACAGAGAATCCCCAAGGCCAAAATTATACCTTGGAAGTGGAGGCTCAGGTACAACCCTAACCTATGATCCCAGGTTGAAAAAAATCTATGACCACTTCCTTAAGTAATGGCACAAAAAAGGTTGAGGTAGCCCTGCAACTGGGAATAGGGTAAAGTTACACAT
The DNA here is from genome assembly GCF_009764315.1 of Trachypithecus francoisi. Lineage (NCBI taxonomy): Eukaryota > Metazoa > Chordata > Mammalia > Primates > Cercopithecidae > Trachypithecus > Trachypithecus francoisi. The sequence goes on from NW_022681471.1 coordinate 4,458,479, forward strand.
TAGCTTTAGATAGCTTCACAGGAGGAGATCTCAGAATATGATTATTAATGGGGAATTTAAAAGGTGAGTAGAAGAACTACAAAATTGCTAGATATAAGTAGTCATGCGTGAAAAGAAAGAAAAACAAATACACAGACAAAAACAAAAGCAACCAAATGAGCAATCAATACTCAGATTAAACTTGCAGATTAAAATTCCAAAGAATACAAAGGAAATTAATATTATGAATTTAATGATCAAATTTAATGTTATTATTTAAATAATAAAAAACCAGAAGACCCAACAGGCTAAAGGAAATAGAAGAATTCATACACTAGAAATGGAAACAGTATCATAATCTGTAATGAACTTCAGAAGTTTGTTTACATTCTCCAAATATAAAAAGTAAATTTCTATAATATATGTGGTAAAAACTAGGAGATAAGAATTTAAGAAACAGGTGGATCATCTCACTCAAGGTCTCAGTTTCAAGGTTCTTCTTCAAAGTGAAATTCTTTCCTCACCAGTCTTAACTGATAAACAAGTCATTTGTATCACATCATAGGATGTCAATTCACTTTACTGAACTTAAAATCAGATACAATTATTGTGTGTGTTTATACTGTCAGACTCTTCACATTAGAATCGAAGAATAAAGAATTAAGGAGGTTATTTTCTAATCTGTAATGAGCACATGGAACATAGCCTTAACTATGATAGGTGTGCAGTCAATACATATGGACTACTGGATGAATGAAAAAGTAACCAATTGAAAAATAAAATGAATAATAAGGTATCATCTCACCCCAGTAAAAATGGCTTTTATCCAAAAGATAGACAATAATGAACACTGGTGAGGATGTGGAGAACAAGATACCCTCATACGCTGTGGGTGGGAATGTTAATTAGTACAACCCCTTGGGAGAACAATATAGATGTTTTCACAAAAAGTAAAAATAAAGCTACCATATAATCCAGCAATCACATTGCTAGGTATATACTCAAAATAAAGGAAATCAGTATATTGAAGGGATATCAGCACTTCTATGTTTATTGTAGCACTATTCATTATAGGCAAGATTTAGAAGCAAATTAAGTGCTTCCATTGTTTGTAATCCATCAACAGAAGAATGGATAAAGAAAATGTGGTACATATACACAATGGAATACTATTCAGCCATAAAAAGAATGAGATTCAGTTATTTGAAACAACATGGATGAAACTGAGTCATGCTAAGTGAAATAAACCAGGCACAGCAAGACAAACTTCATATGTTCACACTTACTTGTGGGCGGTAAAAATTAAAACAATTGAACTCATGAATATAGAGAGTAGAAGGATGGTTACCAAAGGCTGGGAAGGGTAGTGAGGGGATGGGAGGAAGTGAGGATAGTAATGGGTACAAAAGAATACGTAGAAAGAATGAATACGATCTAGTATTTGATAGCAAAACAGGGTGATTATTGTCAGTTATAATTTAATTGCACATCTTAAAATATCTATGAGTATAATTGGATTGGTTTTAAAACAAAGTATAAATGTTTGAGGTAATGGCTACTCCTATGTGATTATTATGCATTGTATGCCTGTATCAAAGCATCTCATGTACCCCATAAAATATACACCTATTATACACCCACGAAATTAAAAAAGTAAAGTGAAAGTATAATTATTTAAATTTTAAAAATATGTGGAATCAATTCTAAAACAGACACTTTGACAAGATGGATGTTAGAGACTGTGAAGTTATTTGAAGTTATTATTTAAACTGGACAATTTCACCCTGAAGGTATTTCACAAAAAAGAAAAGAGGTAAAACATGAAAAATTTTTAAAAGACAGTTTAAGAGCTCTGAGGGATAATTGAGATATTCTACTATATATCTAACTGTACTTCCAGAGGAGGAGAATACAGAAAATAACAGGGAAGTAAATTTCCAGACAGATATTAAAAGTACATATCAAGTAACATCCAATTGACATAAAGTAAATCTACACATATGTATACTGTACTGAAACCGAAAACATAACAAAAAGATGAATCTCAAAAATCATCAGAGAAAAGAGACAGAGAAATTAAAATGAAATGATCATTTGGCTGATTTACTACATCAGCAAAAATAGATTCTGGAAGAATATCCATAATATCATTGCTGAGTAAAATGTCTGACAATCTACAATTCATACCAAGCTACCTTCTCATTGAAGAGTAAGAATAAAAAAAATGTGTTCAGAAATAACAGAAATTTTACTACCTACAGAATCTCACTGAAAGAAAATAAATAATTAAAGAAGGAAATTAAATACAGAAGGATTTGGAAGCAAGAATTAATGGCAAGCACATGCATTTGTATGAAATGTTGCCAAATTTAATTGAGTATTGGCAACAAAATAATACAAAAATAGTTTTGTGTTTGAAAAGACAGAATTACTTAGGCTTAAATAGAATATATTTGGTTTAGTGGTCATCTTTTAAAAATTAAAGATAATCAATAAGGAATAGAAGCTACAGCTTCCAAACCAGTGGAAAATAAAACACACAGTAATTTAAAAACTACATTTCACAGAAGTTGCGGGGAGGAAAGGGCAATAAAGAAAAATAATACTAATTAAAAATGTGAAACATGACAATAAAATGTGTATTTCATGAAGGCAGGGATGTTTGTCCATTTTCTTTGCTGCTTTATCTCTAGTACCTATAATGCACCTGGCACAGAACAGACTCTGAATAAATATTTTTGGAATAAAATATGTCTAGTTAAACAACTACTCATAATAAATATAAATAAACACATATACTGTTTAAAAAATCAGATTAGATTAAAAGTATATAAACAAAATTTAGCTTCTGTACTGACCTAAAAGAGAATATATTTTTTAAAAACATTATGAGTATGGGAGAAGAAATGTCAAAAGAAATATTAACCAAAATAAACAGATGCAGGAAAGTTAATATGACATAAATACTATTTTAGAGGAGAATCATTATTAGGGCAAAAGAATATAGTAGGCACATAAATGTGCCCTTCAGGTCTCTTGTGTGAACACACAAAGTCCCCAATTCCCGCAGGTACCCTGATGAGGTTTTAAAATTCATCTTTATGTAATATTACATGTTACAGAAATACAATTATATGTGTGCAACGTGTTTCCAGATCAGAGACACATTTCTTATTAATTACCTCAGAGGAGGTGATAAAAGGCAGATGAAAAACCTGCCTGTATGAGTAGCCAGACTCTGCATAAGCAAAGGAAAGAGAAATTACATAAGCAGGGAACAGAGAACAATGTTTATCTTTATTTACACACAGCACAGTGACAACCCTGCCCCTCCTCTGCAGAAATTTTTTTTTAAAATTTGCTCCTTTGAGGTGGAATAGAAAGTATCTATGGGTTCTCACCTTAACACTTTAAATATAAATACCTTTTTTTTTTTTTTTTCAAGAGCCAGATAAACTCTGGTGTCTCCAGACCTAGAGATGTTTTCTGGTATGAGATTCATATATTCTGACATGTAAATACCTACAGAGATAGTGCTCCAGTATTCCTGACACCTTGAGACTTAACCAGGTACCTACTCTGAGTTGTAACCATTTGGCTTTCTGGATCAGAGTAACTAACTAAAAAAAATGCCTACAGATCTAATTCACATGCTACCTAAAGAATAATACGCTTCTATAGTAAATGAAAAGATAAAACCTGTGTATTATAAAAATTTCCATATTACAGACAGGAATTTAAAAAATATATAAGAAAAATAGTATAAGTAACATTTTGCCAAATTTTTTGAAAATTATTAGTAAAATGTATTTTTACAACTAAATAACTGAATATATCCACAATCATTAATAAAACTGAGCTGACAGTCGATTTCTACCTCTGCCCTAATGAAAAAGACACCAGGGCCAGGAAGTATTATAGGCAAATTTAATCGAATATTCAAATGACTGATAGTTCATATAGAATACAAATTATTATTATTTTATTTTATTTTATTTATTTATTTAAGATGGAGTCACACTCTGTCACTCAGAAAAGACCAAATTTACAACTGATTGGTGTACATGAAAGTGACAGGGAGAATGGAACTAAGTTGGAAAACACTGCAGGATATCATCCAGGAGAACTTCCCCAACCTAGCATGGCAGGTCAACATTTAAATTCAGGAAATACAGAGAATGCCACAAAGATACTCCTAGAGAACAACAACTCCGAGATACATAATTGTCAGATTCACCAAAGTTGAAATGAAGGAAAAAACATTAAGGGGAGCCAGAGAGAAAGGTTGGGTTACCCACAAAGGGAAGCCCATCAGACTAACAGCATATCTCTCAGCAGAAACTCTCCAAACCAGAAGAGAGTGGGGAACAATATTCAACATTCTTAAAGAAAAGAATTTTCAACCCAGAATTTAACATACAGCCAAACTAAGTTTCATAAGTGAAGGAAAAATAAAATCTTTTACAGACAAGCAAATGCTTAGAGATTTTGTCACCACCAGGCCTGCCCTACAAGAGATCCTGAAGGAAGCACTAAACATGGAAAGGAAAAACCGGTATGAACCATTGCAAAAACATGCCAAATTCTAAAGACCATCAAGGCTAGGAAGAAACTGCATCAACTAATGAGCAAAATAACCAGCTAACATCACAACAACAGGATCAAATTCACACATAACAATATTAGCCTTAAATGTAAATGGGCTAAATGCCCCATTAAAAGACACAGACTGGCAAATTGGATAAAGAGTCAAGACCCATCAGTGTGCTGTGTTCAGGAGACCCATCTCATGTGCAGAGACACACATAGGCTCAAAATAAAGGGACTGAGGAAGCTCTACCAAGCAAATGGAAAACAAAAACAGGAGGGGTTGTAATCCTAGTCTCTGATAAAACAGATTTTAAATCAACAAAGATCAAAAGAGACAAAGAAGGTCATTGCATAATGGTAAAGGGATCAATTCAACAAGAAGAGCTAACTGTCCTACATATATATGCATCCAATACAGGAGCAATCAGATTCATAAAGCAAATCTTTAGAGACCTACAAAGAGACTTAGACTCCCACACAATAATAATGGGAGACTTTAACACACCACTGTCAACATTAGACAGATCAATGAAACAGAAAGTTAACAAGGATATCCAGGAATTGAAATCAGCTCTGCACCAAGTGGAACTAATAAATATCTACAGAACTAAGTGGAACTAATAAATATCTACAGAACTCTCCACTCCAAATCAACAGAATATACATTCTTCTCAGCACCACATCGCACTTATTCCAAAATTGACCACATAGTTGGAAGTAAAGCACTCCTCAACAAATGTAAAAGAACAGAAATCGCAGCAAACTGTCTCTCAGACCACAGTGCAATCATAGTAGAACTCAGGATTAAGAAACTCACTAAAAACCTCTCAACTACATGGAAACTGAACAACCTGCTCCTGAATGACTACTGGGTACATATCGAAATGAAGGCAAAAATAAAGATGTTCTTTGAAACCAATGAGAACAAAGATACAACATACCAGAATCTCTGGGACACATTCAAAGCAGTGTGTAGAGGGAAATTTACAGCATTAAATGCCCACAAGAGAAAGCAGGAAAGATCTAAAACTGACACTCTAACATCACAATTAAAAGAACTAGGGAAGCAAGAGCAAACACATTCAAAAGCTAGCAGAAGGCAAGAAATAACTGAGATCAGAGCAGAACTGAAGGAGATAGAGACACAAAAAACCCTCCCAAAACTCAAGGAATCCAGGAGCTGGTTTTTTGAAAAGATCAACAAAATTGACAGACCGCTAGCAAGACTAATAAAGAAGAAAAGAGAGAAGAATCAAATAGACGCAATAAAAAATGATAAAGGGGATATCACCACCAACCCCACAAAAATACAAACTACCATCAGAGAATACTATAAACACCTCTATGCAAATAAACTAGAAGATCTTGAAGAAATGGATACATTCCTGGACATATACACCCTCCCAGGACTAAACCAGGAAGAAGTGGAATCCCTGAATAGACCAATAACAGGCTCTGAAATTGAGGCAATAATTAATAGCCTACCAACCAAAAAAAGTCCAGGACCAGATTCACAGCCCAATTCTACTAGAGTTACCAAGAGGAACTGGTACCATTCCTTCTGAAACTCTTCCAATCAATAGAAAAAGAGGGAATCCTCCCTAATTCATGTAATGAGGTCAGCATCATCCTGATACCAAAGCCTGGCAAAGACACTACAAAAACAGAGAATTTTAGACGAATATCCCTGATGAACATCGATGCAAAAATCCTCAATAAAACACTGGCAAACTGAATCCAGCAGCACATCAAAAAGCTTATCCAATACGATCAAGTGGGCTTCATCCCTGGGATGCAAGGCTGGTTCAACATACTCAAATCAATAAACACAATCCATCATATAAACAGAACCAAAGACAAAAACCACATGATTATCTCAATAGATACAGAAAAGGCCTTGGACAAAATTCAATAGCCCTTCATGCTAAAAACTCTCAAGAAACCAGGTATTGATGGGATGTATCTCAAAACAATAAGAGCTATTTATGACAAACCCACAGCCAATATCATACTGAATGGGCAAAAACTGGAAGCATTCCCTCTGAAAACTGGCACAAGACAGGGATGCCCTCTCTCACCACTCCTATTCAACATAGTGTTGGAAGTTCTGGCCAGGGCAATCAGGCAGGAGAAAGAAATAAAGGGTATTCAGTGAGGAAAAGAGGGAGTCAAATTATACCTGTTTGCAGATGACGTGAGTGTCTATGTAGAAAACCCCATCATCTCAGCCCAAAATTTCTTTAACCTGATAAGCAACTTGAGCAAAGTCCCAGGATAAAAAATCAGTGTGCAAAAATGACAAGCATTCCTATACATCAATAACAGATAAACAGAGAGCCAAATCATTAGAAAATGCCCATTCACTATTGCTTCAAAGAGAATAAAATACCTAGGAATCCAACTTACAAGGGATGTGAAGGACCTCTTCAAGGAGAACTACAAACCACTGCTCAGTGAAATAAAAGAGGACACAAACAAATGGAAGAGCATTCCATGCTCATGAAAAATCAATATCGTGAAAATGGCCATACTGCCCAAGGTAATTTATAGATCCAATGTCATCCCCATAAAGCTACCAATGACTTTCTTCACAGAATTGGAAAAAACTACTTTAAAGTTCATATGGAACCAAAAAAGAGCCCATACTGCCGAGACAATCTTAAGCCAAAACAACAAAGCTGGAGGCATCACGCTACCCGACTTCCAGCTCTACTGCAAGGCTAGAGTAACCAAAACAGCATGGTACTGGTATCAAAACAGAGATATAGACCAATGGAACAGAACAGAGTCCTCAGAAATAATACCACACATCTACAACCATCTGATCTTTGATAAACCTGACAAAAACAAGAAATGGGGAAAGGATTCCCTATTTAATAAATGGTGCTGGGAAAACTGGCTAGCCATATGTAGAAAGCTGAAACTGGATCCCTTCCTTACACCTCATAAAAAAATTAATTCAAGATGGATTAAAGACTTAAATGTTAGACCTAAAAGCATAAAAACCCTAGAAGAAAACCTAGCAATACCAATCAGGACATAGGCATGGGCAAGGACTTCATGTCTAAAACACCAAAAGCAATGGCAACAAAAGCTAAAACTGACAAATGGGATCTAATTAAACTAAAGAGCTTCTGCACAGCAAAAGAAACTACCATCAGAGTGAACAGACAACCTACAGAATGGGAGAAAATTTTTACAATCTACTCATCTGACAAAGGACTAATATACAGAACCTGCAAAGAATTCAAACAAATTTACAAGAAAAAATCAAACAACCACATCAAAAAGTGGGCAAAGGATATGAACAGACACTTCTCAAAAGAAGACATTTATGCAGCCAATAGACATATGAAAAAATGCTCATCATCACTGGCTGTCACAGAAATGCAAATCAAAACCACAATGAGATACCATCTCACACCAGTTAGAATGGTGATCACTAAAAAATCAGGAAACAACAGGTACTAGAGAGGATGTGGAGAAATAGGCACACTTTTACACTGTTGGTGGGACTGTAAACTAGTTCAACCATTGTGGAAAACAGTGTGGCGATTCCTCAAGGATCTAGAACTAGAAATACCATTTGACCCAGCCATCCCACTACTGGGGATATACCCAAAGGATTATAAATCACGTGGCTATAAAGACACATGCACACATGTTTGTTGCAGCACTATTCACAATAGCAAAGACTTGGAACCAACCCAAATGTCCATCAGTGACAGATGGGATTAAGAAAATGTGGCATATATACACCATGGAATACTATGCAGCCATAAACAAGGATGAGTTTATGTCCTTTGTAGGGACATGGATGCAGCTGGAAACCATCATTCTGAGCAAACTATGACAAGGACAGAAAACCAAACACCACATGTTCTCACTCATAGGTGGGAATTGAACAATGAGAACACTTGGACACAGGAAAGGGAACATCACACACAAGGGCCTGTTGTAGGGTGGGGACAGAGGGGAGGGATAACATTAGGAGATATACCTAATGTAAATGATGAGTTAATGGGTGCAGCACACCAACATGGCACATGTATACATATGTAGCAAGCCTGCACATTGTGCACATGTACCCTAGAACTTAAAGTATAATAAAAAAGAAAAAGAAAAAGAAAAAAAATCTGGAGCAGGGACAGATTAACATGGCTGAATAGAAGGCTCCACAGATCACTTCTTACTCTCTACAAGAACACCAATTTAACAATTGTCTTCAGAAAAAGCACCTTCAAGAGAACAAAAAATGAGGAGGACATTCACAGTACCTAGTTTTAACATCCTATTGCTGAATGAAGCACTGAAGAGGTTAGGAGACAGTCTTAAATTGCCTATATTACCCCTCACCCATCCGTAGCGGCCCATGCAGCACAGAGAGAATCTATGTGCTTGTGTGAGAGAGAAATCACAATAGTAAGACATTGCATTAAACCCAGTGGTGTCCTGTCACAGCACAAAGTAAATTCAGGCTGAACTCAGTTGACAACAGCCCGTGGAGGAGGAGGGCATTTAAAGTAGCCATACCCAGAGGGTAATTGTCCATCCTAGCAGTAGGAACTTGAGTCCTGACAAGCCTTGCCACCACAGTCTAATGTAATTTGGGGTTCTAAATAAACTTGAAAGGCAGTCTAGGCCACAAAAACTGAAACTCCTAGGTGAGTCCTACTGCTGAACTGTGCTCAAATCAAGTGGGCTGTAGGAGCAGGTAATCTACTGGGACACTTGCCATGGAGGCTAAGGAAGTGTTTGCATCACTCCTCCTCTAGCCCCAGGCTGTAGAGCTGCTGTATCCAAAAGAGACTTCCTTTGCTTGAGGAGATGAGAGAGGAAAGAGGACTTTGTTTTGCATCTTGAATCCCAGCTCAGCCACAGTAGGACAGAGCAACAGTAAGAGTCGTGAGGCCCCCTTTCCATGCCCTAGCTCCTGGGAAACATTTCTAGACTCACTCTGGGCAAGAAAAAAACACACTGCCTACAAGGGAAGAACCCAGTCCTGGCAGAAGCCGTGCGTGACCTGCTGACTAAAAAGCCCTTTGTTCCTGAATCACCAGCCCAGATACACAGGTAATATGCCATAGGCTTTGGGTAAGACTCTGAGACTTCCTTGCTTCAGGTGAGACCCAGCACATTTCAAGCTGTGGTGGCTACAGGAAGAGACTCTTTCTGCTTGAGAAAAGCAGAGGGAAAAGTATAGTATACTTTGCCTTAAAACTTAGGTACCAGCTTGGACATAGGGAAGTAGGGCACCAAGTAGGCTCTTGGAGCCCCCAGTTCCAGGCCTTGGCCCTTGAATGGTATTTCTGAAGCTTCCCTGGGCCAGAGGGGAGCCCACTGCACTCAAGGGTGAGTTCCAGGCCAGGCAACATTCATTACAAGCTTACTGAAGAGCAACTGGGCCTTAAGAGAACACTGGTGGAAGCCTGGTGGTACTCCCCATTGGCCTGTGGTGGTGGACATGGGGTAAGGCTACTTTGCCTGTAGAAAAGGGAGGGAAGAGTAGAAAAGATTTCAACTTACAGGTTGATTCCTAGCTTGTCCACAGTACAACAGAACACCAGGTAGACTTTAAAGACTTTTTACTCTAGTCTCTGGCTTCCAAATGGCCTCTCTGGACCCTCAGACCCTGAAAGAAAGAACAGAGCCTAGATGGCTACCCCACTTGCTGATTGTACAGCCCCAGGGACTTGTGTTATCATAGGCAGTAACCAGGTAGTGGTTACAATGGCCCATTGGTGAGACCCAGAGCTTAGCTGGCTTTATGTCTAACCCAGCACAGTCCCGGTGTTGGTGGCAACAGCGGTAATTGTTTCTTGCCATCCCCTGCTTCAGGTGGCTTATTACACAGAGAGACTTTATTTGTTTGGTAGAATGTAAGGGAAGAGAACAAGAATCTCTGACTGATAATCCAGAGATTTCTTTCAGATCTTATCTAAGAACATAAAGGCCATATCTCTATGAGTCTTCAAGTGTTACTGGGTTTGGGGTCCTCTGTAATGTGGATGTGGTTAAAGCACAACACTCAAGTCCTTTCAAATACCTGAAAAGCCTTCCCAGGAAACATGGGTACAAACAAGTCCAGACTTTGAAGACTACAGTGAATACCTAACTCTTGAATGCCCTGACACAGATGAATATTCACAAGCATAAAGACTATCCAGGAAAACATGATCTCACCAAAGGAACTAAATGAGCTACCAGGGACAAATTGTGAAGAAACAGAGATTTGTGACCTTTCAGAGAATTCAAAATAGCTGTTTTGAAGAAACTCAAAGAAATTCAAGAAAACACAGGGAAGGAATTTAGAATTCTATCAGATAAATTTAAGAAAGAAATTGAAATAATATTTAAAAATCAAGCAGAAATACTGGAGTTAAATAATGTAATTCACATAATGAAGAATGTATCAATTTTTTTAATTGCAGAATTGATCAGGCAGAAGAAAGAATCAGTGAACTCGAAGACAGGTTATTTGAAAATACACACCCAGAGGAGACAAAAGAAAAAAAGGCATGCTTACAGAATCTAGAAAACAGCCTCAAAAGGACAAAACCTAAGAGTTATTGGCCTTAAAAAGGAAATAGAGAGGTAGGGGTAGAAAGTTGTTTCAAAGGAATAATATCAGAGAACTTGCCAAAGCTAGAGAAATATATTAATATCCAAGTATAAGAATGTTATAGAATACTAAGCAGATTTAAACCAAATAAGGCTACCTTAAGGCATTTAACAATCAATCTCCCAAAGGTCAAGAATAAGGAGAGGATCCTAAAAGCAGCAAGAAAAAAATAAACAAATAACATGAAATGGAGCTCCAATATATCTGGCAGCAGCCATCTCAGTGGAAACCTTATAGGCCAGGAAGGAGTGGAATGACATATTTAAAGTGCTAAAGGGAAAAAAACCAACTTTTATGCTAAAATAGTTTACTTGGTTAAAATATCCTTCAAACATGAGGAAAAATAAAGACTTTCCCAGACATAGAAATGCTGAGGGATTTTGTCCATGCCAGGCCTGTGCTATAAGAAATGTTAAAGTGAGTTCTTCAATCTGAAAGAAGGGGAGATTAATGAGCAATCAGAAATCACTGAATGTACAATTCTCACTGATAATAGTAAGTGCAGAGAAAAACTTAGAATATTGTAACACTGCAATTGTGGCATGTAAAGTACTCAAGTATAAAGACTAAATAATGAAAAAAATAAAAATAATAACTACATTAAAAAACAGTGGGGACAAAGTTTTCTCTGGGATGTGTCACACAAAATAATAATAATAATTATTATTATTATTATTATTATAATAAGTTGACTACTTTTCAAGATGTAGACAGTAAAATAAGATATAAATAGAAAGAACAAAAAGTTAAGCAGTGAGAGAATTCAGTTAAAGTGTAGACTTTATTAGTTTTGTTTTTGCTTGGTATTTGTTTTGTCTATGCAAACAGTGTTAAGTTTTTTCAGTTTAAAATAATGAGTTACTAGTATTTGCAAGCCTCATGGTAATCACAAATCAAAAAATATAATAAATACACAAAACAAAACAAAACAAAACAAAAAAAAACCCAAATCATACCACCAGAGAAAATTACCTTCAGGAAGGTAATTTGTTTTCTGTTTGTTTTGTGATTTTGCTCTTTCTTCTTTTTTTCCTGTCAAGAAGGACATTACCACAGTGTTACTGGATTTGGGGTGCTCTGTAATGCAGACAGATTCAGACAGATTCCCTTCCTGTCAGGAAGATAGGAATGAAAGAAGGAAGAGGAAATCACAGAATAACCAGAAAACAAATAACAAAATAGCAATGTAAGTCATTACTCATTTGAATGTAAATGGACTAAGGTGTCCTATCAACATACATTAAGTTGCTGAAAGTAGGAAAAAAATCAAAACCCAATTATTTCTTGCCCTCAAGAAACACGCTTCACCTACAAAGACACACACAGACAGAAATGAAAGGGTTTGAAAAGATACTTCATGAAAATGGAAATCAAAAAAGAACAGGAGTAACTATACTTACATCTGGCAAAATAGATTTCAAGAAAAAAATAAAGAAAGGACCAAGTAGATCACTTTATAATGATCAAGAGGTGAGTTTAGCAAGAGGATATAACAAATTTAAATATATGTGCACCCAACACTAGAACATCAGATATATAAAAAAACCAATACACACAATTAGAGAAGAAAAAGGAGACGTTAATTTGACACCACAAAAAATCAAAGGATCATTAGTGACAACTTAGAGCAACTATATGCCAATAAATCAGAAAAACTAAAGTAAATGGATAAATTTCTAGACACATACAACCTATCAAGATTGAACTGTGAATAACTCTAAAACATGAACAGAACAGTAAGTAACATGACTGAAGTTGTAAGAAAAAGTACCAAGCAAAGAAAAGCTCAACACCCAATGGCTTCACTGCTGAATTCTACCAAATATTTAAGGAAGAACAAACAGCAATCCTGCCAAAAGTATCCTGAAAATAGAAACAGAGGAAACACTTCCAAACTCATTCCACAATGCCGATATTACCCTGATACAAAAAAAAAAAAAAAAAAAAAAAAACAGACAAAGACACATCAAAAGGAGAAAACTACAAGCCAATATTGCTGATAAATATTGATGCAAAAATCTGAAACAAAATACTGGCAAATTGAATTCAATAACACATTTGAAAGATCATTCATCAAGACCAAGTGGGACTTATCCAGGGATGAAAGGATGCAAGTATTTATCCTTCCAGGGATGCAAGGATGTTTAACATATGCAAAACAATCAATGTGATATATCATATCAATAAAATGAAGGGCAAAAATTATATGATCGGTTCAGTTGATTCTCAAAAGACATTTGATACAATTCAACATGTCTTCATGATAAAAAAAAAAACCTTAAAAACCTGGGTGTAGAAAGAACATACCTCAACATAATAAAAGCCATATACACCAGACTCACAGATAGTATCCTACTGAATGGGGAAAAAAAAAAATGAGAGCCCTTACTCAAAGATTTAGAACATGACAAGAATGACCACTTTAACCACTGCAGTTCAACATAGTACTGGAAGTCCTAGCTAGAGTGATCAGACAAGAGAATGAAATAAAGAGCATCCAAATTAAAAATAAAGAAGTCAAATTATCCTGATGGTCAGATGATATGACCTTACCTTTGGAGAAGCCTAAAGACTCCACCAAAATACTATGAGAACTGATAAACTAATTAAGTAAAGTTGTAGGATACAAAATCAACATACAAAAAATCAGTAGCATTTTTATATGCCAACAGTGAACAATGTGAAAAAGAAATAAATAAGCTAATTCAATTTACAATAGATACAAATAATGTACCTAGGAATTAAACCTAACCAAAGAAGTGAAAGATCTCTACCATAAAAACTATAATATACTGATGAAATAAATTGAAGATAAAACTGAAAAGATATTTTATGTTTATGTATTAGAAGAATAAATACTGTTAAAATATCCATACTACCAGAAGTATCTACTCAATGCAATCTCTGTCAAAATACCAATGATCTTCTTCACAGAAATAGAGAAAATGATTCTAAAATATATATGGAGTCACAAAAGACCCAGAATAGCAAAAGTATCCTAAGCAAAAAGAACCAAACTGGAGAAATTATATTACTTAACTTCAAATTATACTACTGAGGTATAGTAACCAAGACAGCATAGTACAGGAATAAAAACAGATACACAGACCAAAATGACAGAATAGACAACCCAGAAATAAATCCACACACTTACAGTGAGCTCATTTTCCACAAGGGGGCCAAGAACATACATCGGGGAAAGGAGATTCTCTTCAATAAATGGTGTTGGGAAAACTGGACATCTATATAGAAAAGAATGAAGCTGGACCACTGTCTCTCACCATATACAAAAAAAAATCTACACTGATAAAAAAAAACAAAACTTAAATCTAAGACATAACATTATAAAACTAGTACAAGAAAACTTTGGGGAAAATCTCCAGGACACTGGTCTGGGCAAAGATTTCTTGAGTAATACACCACAAGCACAGACAACCAAAGCAAACATGGACAAATGGAATCACAAGTTAAAAAGCTTCCGCATAGCAAAGAATACAATAAAGTGAAGAAGCAACCCACATATTGGAAGTAAATATTTGCAAACTAATCATCTGTCAAGGAGCTAATAACCAGAATATATAAGAAGCTCAAACAGCTCTAAAGAAATAGAAAGCTAACAATCCAATTAAAAATGGGCTGAAGATCTGAATAGACATTTCGCAAAAGAAGACATACAAATGGCAAACATATATATGAAAAGCTTCCCAATATCACTGATCATCAGAGAAATGCAAAACTGCAAAGAGATACCATCTCATCTTAGTTAGAATGACTTTTATCCAAGTGTAAGGCAATAACACATGCAGATGAGGCTGTTGGAAAAAAGGAACCCTTGTACACTGTTGGTGGGAATATAAGTTAGTAAAACTACTATGGAGAACTGTTTGGAGGTTTCTCAACAAACTAAAAATAGAGCTTCCATAAGATCCATCAATCCCTCTCCTACGTATATATTCAAAATAAAGGAAATCAGTATATCAAAGAGATACCTGCACTCTCATGTTTATTACACTTTGGCTATTCACAAATAGCCAAGAATTGGAAGCAACCTTAATGTCCATCAACCTATACATGGATAAAGAAAAAGCGGTATATATACACAATGGAGTACTATTCCTCCTTCAAAAAAATGATATTCTGTCATTTGCTACAACATAGTTTGAAGTGGATGTCATGATGTTACGTGAAATAAACCAGACATAGAAAGACCAACCCTTCATGGTCTTAATTATTTGTGGGGGGTATAAGTTAAAACAGTTGAACTCATGGAGATGGAGAGTAGAAGGCTGGCTACCAGAGGCTGGGAATGGTAGTGGGGGTGTGGGGCTTAAGTGGCAATGGTTAATGGGTACAAAAAAAGTTAGAAATAATAAATAAGACCTAGTGTTTTCTAGCACAATAGTCAGATGTAATTTATAATCAAATGTAACTTAATAGTACATTTTAAAGTTACTAAATGAGTATAATTAGATTGTAATACAAAGGATAAATGCTTGAGGTGATGGATACACCATTTACCCTGATGTAATTATTACGCATTGCATTCTTGTGACAAAATATTTCATGTAACCCATAAATACATACACCTATTATGTACACACAAAACTAAAAAATAAAAATAAATCGGAATCAAATATTAACATTTGTTAAATCTCAGTGGTAGGTATACAGGTATTGCTATCAGCACCTTATGTTTTCTTGTATTTTGTATGTTTAAACTTCATATATACACAAAACTACATATACACATAAAACTTGGGTTCAAATGAAACTAACTGGACTTTTTGAGTGGGGTGAAGAACAAAATATTCTTTGGATTCGCAGGCTATTTCTAGGCTAAAGTTGAATTTGGGATAAACAGCAATAAAAGAATCAAGCAATCTTCATGTGTGTGCATGTGTGTATATGTGTGTCACCTCATTTATAAAAGGGTTAGAGGTCTTGGGGAGAGGAATGGAAGATAATATAGACAGTAAGCCATATTCATGTTATACTTAAGAAGGATGAGAAAGGGATGAAAAGAAAGTTAAGTAATAGTAAGAGTCTTGAAGTCATAGATAAATTTGTTTTTTACCTAGTAGACTATTGGAGGTAAAATATCGTTTTTGAAGTAATAAGGTAACAAAAGTCGTCTCCTGGGAAAACCACTCTGATGGGAGTTATGGGCTGCTGTAACTTAGGCAAGCCTCTTCCTACCTGCTCTCATAAAGAAGGGCACAACACAATAGGAGCTTTTATTTCTGAATTCCTTCACCTCCTCATGCCCTTTTGTAGGAAAGGATTTAAGACAGGCCCTTCTCCACCTATCTGCCACTTTTCCATCAAAAGAATTACAGAGTTTAGCAGTTTGGAGACAGTTTTCACAGCTCTTATTCACTTTACCAGATAGTTCTTCTGTAGGATGTCTTTTTCAATAAGGGTCCATTTCTTACTGCCTTTAAAGTATTATACAAAATAATTTGCTATGAAATGAAATGTCTATCTACTGTCCAATTACTTTTTCTTATACAAGAAAAAGTAAAAGTAAATGAAAGAAAGTAAAGTAAAAGTAAAAGTAAAATGAAAGAAAGAAATGATTCTGCATCTTTAGTCCAGGCAAATTCCACCTCATATCAGTTCAGTACTTTCAACATCTCAGGTTGTTACTTTTCTAATAAAACGCAAAAAGAAAATCAGTGATGAAATGACTGTTTGTAATGCTACTTGATTCAAAGGGACTGACATCCCACACAGAAAGGATTATTCCTTATGGTTACTTGAAAACTAATTAGAGATTATTATTTATCCATAGCTCCATACGAAGGAGCAAATGGCATTTTTTTTTCACCTAAAATTTGGAATAGTTAACAAAGAACTCCATTAGGTGTCAGGGGACTTGGGGTTCATCTCTGACAAGATTTGCTACTGGTACAAGAGACAAAAACATCATTACTGCTCCTCATTTTAACTGTGGAGCTAGGATGATACTTAGCTAACACAGGATTTATTATAAACTTTCAAATACTATTCAAAGGCGACTGCTTGTCAGTTTATGATCTTTAGAAAGTTTACATGTTAAAACAAAGGAATAGAAACACAAAATAAATTAACACAGAGAAAATAATCAGTGTGATAAATGACAAAGTCTTTGTGTTTATTGCAAATTATAGATCTCTATAATCACTTGAAAAGGACTCAAGCATTTAACATCACAGTAGTATATATATTTTTGCAATGTAAAATATATTCCATTGCATGCCTTTTTAATGCTGTGCCAACACATAACGTAATTGTAGAATAACATTCATTGTAAGAATTGATGGAAGCCATTATGTTAAAGGTTAAGTGAAATGATAATGGCAGGGTATGGTAATAAAATTCTCCTTGTACAAAAAGGAGAATGCAGAAAAGCACTTTATTTCTTCATCATAAAAGCCTTCTTACTAAAAGATAATTCCAAGATAAGCTAAACAAATATCATTCAAAGAGGTGTTAGAAGACAATTATAAAAAACAACTCATGTTTATTTTTATCTCATGTCTTGTAATTCCTGTTTTGTGTTTTATAACTCACATACTGTTATTGTTATACATGTTTATAATTTATAAACAAATAAATGGTGCAACAAGACCATTTCA
The DNA here is from genome assembly GCF_009764315.1 of Trachypithecus francoisi. Taxonomy (NCBI): domain Eukaryota; kingdom Metazoa; phylum Chordata; class Mammalia; order Primates; family Cercopithecidae; genus Trachypithecus; species Trachypithecus francoisi. The sequence continues at coordinate 4,476,287 of NW_022681471.1, forward strand.
ATGACTTCATCAAATCTTATCTAAATTAGTCTTCTAATTTGTTCCTCTGCCTCTAGTCTCACCCATATCCCTCCATTCTTTACTCCACATTGTCAACAGAGGCATCTTTCCAAAGTGTATATCTGATTTTGTTTTATACAGATGAGATTTCTTGGAAACAGACTGTGAGATGAGGGTTTATATGCAGAAGGTTTACTGGGAATGATCTCAGAAAATGTACATATAAGGAAGCAGGGAAGGCAAGGTGGAGCAGAGGGAAAATTTTATCCCCACTGCTTTGCAAATGGAGCCTTAAGAGTATACTTCAGAAATAACTGGAGCTTGAATATCCAGCTTTTTGGTGTTGTCTCAAATTGAAGAAAGGGGATTTTACTTTTGAACCCTCAGAGAGCCAGTCATTGTCCACAGACTAAATGACATAAGAGTGGCTATAAATTTGGGTAACGGTGCAGTGTTCTTTGGGGTTCCCAACTGTGAGCTGCCAGCAGAAGACATTCCCAACTTTGCCTCTGAAGAGATCTTGGTGGATTGATACCTTACCCATTACAAAGTTCTAATCCCAAACAAAGACATTAAAAATTTAAGTTAAGAGAGATAAGGGGAGGGTTTGTGAATAATTTATGTTACTTAAAAGATAATTATAGCTGTGCTCTGAAGAAGAGAAATTTTTTTTTCTTTTTTTTTTTTTTTGGTGGTGGGGGAGGGATATCCTTTTCATGTCAAACTTAGGAAAAGCAGCTTTAATTAGTTCAATTTTAAAATCCTAAGGCAGATTTCTTGAAGTTTGAGAAACTCAGTAGACTGTGGTCTATCTCCACCCACTAAAATATGGAGGCCTAAGTCAACTTTGTCGACCAGTGAAAACAAGCTGCTACTTCATATGGAAGCTATACACTTCCCTCCAGTGGTTATTCAAAGGCCCAAGAACTAACCAAGTTTGCTAAGGTAAGTACTCAAATAATTGTAATGCCAAAAATACTATGAATAATGCTATAAGAAAGGTTCAAAGCTGAGTGCGGTGGCTCATGCCTGTAATCCCAGCACTTTGGGAGACCAAAGAGGGCAGATCACCTGAGGATGGGAGTTCGAGACCAACCTGATCAACATGGAGAAACCCCATCTCTACTAAAAATACAAAATTAGCCAGGTGTGGTGGTGCCTGCCTGTAATCCCAGCTACTCGGGAGGCTGAGGCATGAGAATTGCTTGAACCTGGGAAGTGGAGGTTGTGGTGAGCCAAGATCACGCCATTGCATTCCAGCCTGGGGAACAAGAGTGAAACTCTCTCTCAATCAATCAATAAAGTTCAAGACAATTGCTAGTGGGTTGTGAAGGAAAAAGAAAAGAAAATTGCTTCTAGTTTCAAAAAGTAGAGAAAGTTTTACACACTAATTAGCATTTTATGTGGTATTGAACTGTAATGAAGAGAGGAGAAAGCATAAGAAGTTTTAAGGTGAAGTAAACAGCCTGAGGCAAAGTACCAGTGTTAAAAGTACTGTGAAAGAAGAGTATGTCAGATGACACAATGAAATACAGTGAAATATCACTGTGGATCTGTATTAGTTTATTAGGGCTGCCATAACAAAATACCATAAACAGCCACTTCGAGCTCTGGAGGCTGGAAGTCCAAGGTCAAGTGTTAGCAGGGTTGGTTTCTCCTTAGGCCTCTCTCCTGGGCTTGCAGATAGCTGTCTTCTCACTCTGGTGTCATATAACCTTTCTTCGGTTTGTTTGTACTCCAGATATCTCCTTAGGTGTCCAAAATTTCTCGTTTCATAAGGACACCAGTCAGATTGGTTTACGGCCCACCCTAAAGGTCTCATTTTAATTTTATCGGCTTTTTAAGAGCACTATCTCCAAATACAGTCACATTCTGAGCTACTGAGTTTTTAGACTTCAATATATGACTTTTGGAGAAACACAATTCAGCCCATAACAGGACCTTACAATAATTCATCTATTATAAACTCATGCATATATGTAAACCTGAGCTAGAATCATGTAAAAAAAAGAAATTAAAATTTTGACATTAGAAAAGTCTTTGATGATTTCTAGTTTATTTATTCATTGAAAGATTAATAGTGTGACCTTGAACAACTTATGTAATTTCTTTAATCTTCTGTTTCCTTAATGAAAAAATGAGTACAAAAATGTCTACTGAGTGGTTGTGAAGATTAAATGAGATAATCATTTCTAAATAATTTAGCACATAAACTGACAGTGATTTATAGATCAGTATAATTTATCTTACCTTATTTTCTTCTAACTTTGGCTAAAATTACACATTGTCAATTGACCATTCTTTTAAAATCATAAATTTCTATTTCCCTTGCTAGCATATCTTCATATACCTTCTGTTTATTGTTCCTTGTGGTACCTGCTATCTAACATATAATATATTTATTTATTTACTTAAAATTTGTTTTCTGACTACCCCCCACTAGAATGACAACTAATTGTGTATAGAAATATCAACTTTTTCTCTGCTGTATCCCCATGCCTAGAATGTTCTAGCACATAATAAATGCTCAGAAAATATTAGTTGAGTTAATTAATATTGAATACTATTTACAGAAATAATTAACATGCTATAATCAAATTTGTAGACTAATACTTAAAGAGCATTCAACCCAGGATTTACCATTATAACAGACATACATGAAAAGGCTTTATAAAAGTTATGGTTCATAGGCAACTAACATTGTGAAATGACTACATTTCAGACTAGGCAGGCATAGCATCCCTATAGGACTAGCAACAAACCTGATTGAAGAGTTCCTTTTTTTTTCATCTTCATTGCCATGGAGCAGACTTATTTTAACAGAGAAACAAAATGACAACTTGTTGAATGAATTAGACTAAGAGACAACCCACAGAGAACTTGAAAATCCACCCTGCACTTGACTTTCGTTGACTTCAGAGGGCATTACTAAAAATCTTAGAGGTTTTTACATTAGAGGCAGGTGTTACTTATATTGCAACGATTTGTATTCTAGCCATGTATGTATATATGTTAACTCAAGTGATCCTCACAACAACCGAATGATGAAGATACAATTATAATCCTCTCTTTCTAGATGAAAACACCAGAGGCTCAAGAGTTGAAGGAACATTATAAAGCCACCCATTTGAGAAGTGTTATTCATGATATGTACCTGGGTCTTCAGTGAAATAGGACATTGCTTTCTTCACTCTACAACATTGCCATTTTCTAATTAACATTCCTTTCTGAGGTTGTTGATAGCAGCCTAGAGTTATGAATTAGAATCACTTCAGGTCATTTTCTCCTCTATAACATATTCCACATAGCCTAGTACCAAATCCTGACCATGTGTTCAGATTCTGAATAAATTATCTACACAATAAATTCTGCCAAAATACATTAATTAACACAGCTGGTGGTACTAGATAAATTTCTATCCTGTGAATGCTTAGGGTACTTGAAGGAAAGAAAATCATTTTAAGTAGACATTATTGGAAACTTTACAGTTTCCAAAGGGCCTGTGCGAGATCCTCAACATGTTGGAATCTGAATTCAAGCCCCAAAATGCAGGAAATGGGCCCTTTGGTTTCTGATTCAGATAGCAAAGTTAGGAGTAATTCCACAGTCAACTGATTTTATATCAAAGTTCTAAACCAAAATATTAAACTTCAATCTAGGATTCTACATAGAATTCAAATTCCTAAACAAATTTTGTTTCAAATATTTATTTCAACGGTCATTGAGATATCTGCTATGATGCCATTCATTGTGCTGGCAACAGATAGATGCAAGAAGCTATAAGAATAGATACAAGTTACAAAACACAATTATGTCTTCAAAGTGGGAATCAGTGCTGGAAGATAAAAGCACCAGCTAAAAATGTAGACAGTGCTCCCTGTCCTGGATCCACTATTTATTATTTCTGAAATACACATTATATTTAACTGAAAATAACAATGTACACTTCAGAAGATTTTTATGAGGATTTCATAGTTTAACATAGATAAAGTGTCCAGAGCTTGACACATAGCTGGTGTACAAAAGTTAAACATTTTTATTTAAGTTATTATTATTGATAGAAAGCTAGGTAGTACAAGAAACATGAAACGCATCTAACAAAAATGAGGGATCACAGCTTTGGTGACAAATGCTATTGCTATATTTTTTCCATTGCCATACAGGGCACTATTATACCAAAAACACTATGAAACTCATAAAAATAATTTTTATATCAATATTGTCTAAAGTGCTTTCCTTAATATGTAAAAATCCCGAAAGCGAGGCAGAAGAAGTTTTGTTGTGTTTATTGTAGCTAATAAAGGATAGGGTCCGAATCTTCTGTGACCATACAGTGCTCTTGCTACAACATACAAGGCTGCTGATCTCTACATGTGTGCTCTTCCATTTGCTACCTCTTCATAATATTAAGAGCACATGCCAACTAGAGTAGGCAGGTGGTACCTTATCTGCACCTGTATCTGTGTCTGTATTCATATTCATATTTATATTAAGTTAAATGCAATCACATTGCATTTTTGTAAGTCAAAATTGGCAAAATGCCAGTGATTTTTGTATGATTTAATATGCTTACATATATGCAGTATGGGATATTCTTTAAAAGTGTTGGTTTTAGTATTGGACAGATGTAGACCTGTAGTCTAGCTCTTTCACGTAAGTTATATAAACAATGGAAATATCATTGTCTATTGAGTGCTTCAGAACCCTAATTGTTTTAATGGAAATCATAAAATCAGTAACAGTTGCTTCTTAGAGTTATGCTTACCATATATTAAGTCCTTAGTATTATAATTACGAGTAGCCATGAGGATGTTTACCCACAGTGAAGATGGAATCATCCATACTCTAGTCAACAGTAGTTCCTTGAATAGGCCTCTGGGTGAATTATAGCAAATATTTGCAACTTCTAGAAGATTACAATACAGTAGTGTGCTGAAACCATCCTGTCAAACTCATAAGAATTAAATGTTAAATCTTTAGGATTTTTTATTTTATTATAATTACTTATGATTATTATTATACTTTAAGTTCTAAGGTACATGTTCAAAATGTGAAGGTTTGTTACATATATATACATGTGCCATGTTGGTGTGCTGCACCCATTAACTCGTCATTTACATTAGGTATATCTCCTAAAGCTATCCCTCCCCTTTTCCCCCACCCCACAACAGGCCCTGGTGTTTGATGTTCCCCTTCCTGTGTCCAAGTGTTCTCATTGTTCAATTCCCACCTATGAGTGAGAACATGCAGTGTTTGGTTTTCTGTTCTTGTGATAGTTTGCTGAGAATGATGGTTTCCAGCTGCATCCATGTCCCTACAAAGGACGCAAACTCATCCTTTTTTATGGCTGCATAGCATTCCATGGTGTATATGTGCCACATTTTCTTAATCCAGTCTGTCACAGATGGACATTTGGGTTGATTCCAAGTCTTTGCTATTGTGAATAGTGCCGCAATAAACATACATGTGCATGTGTCTTTATAGCAGCATGATTTATAATCCTTTGGGTATATACCCAGTAAAGGGATGGCTGGGTCAAATGGTATTTCTAGTTCTAGATCCTTGAGGAATCACCACACTGTTTTCCACAATGGTTGAACTAGTTTACAGTCCCACCAACAGTGTAAAAGTGTTCCTATTTCTCCACATCCTCTCCAGCACCTGTTGTTTCCTGACATTTTAAAATGATTGCCATTCTAACTGGTGTGAGATGGTATCTCATTGTGGTTTTGATTTGCATCTCTCTGATGACAAGTGATGATGAGCATTTTTTCATGTGCCTGTTGGCTGTATGAATGTCTTCTTTTGAGAAGTGTCTGTTCATATTCTTTGCCCACTTTTTGATGGGGTTGTTTTTTCTTGTAAATTTGTTTGAGTTCTTTGTAGGTTCTGGATATTAGCCCTTTGTCAGATGAGTAGATTGCAGAAATTTTCTCCCATTCTGTAGGTTGCCTGTTCACTCTGATGGTAGTTTCTTTTGCTGTGCAGAAGTTCTTTAGTTTAATTAGATCCCATTTGTCAATTTTGGCTTTTGTTGCCATTGCTTTTGGTGTTTTAGACATGAAGTCCTTGCCCATGCCTATGTCCTGAATGGTATTACCTAGGTTTTCTTCTAGGGTTTTTATGCTTTTAGGTCTAACATTTAAGTCTCTAATCCATATTGAATTAATTTTCATATAAGGAGTAAGGAAACGATCCAGTTTCAGCTTTCTACTTATGGCTAGCCAATTTTCCCAGCACCATTTATTAAACAGGGAATCCTTTCCCCATTTCTTGTTTTTCTCAGGTTTGTCAAAGATCAGATAGCTGCAGATGTGTGATATTATTTCTGAGGGCTCTGTTCTGTTCCATTGGTCTATATCTCTGTTTTGGTACCAGTACCATGCTGTTTTGGTTACTGTAGCCTTGTAGTATAGTTTGAAATCAGGTAGCGTGATGTCTCCAGCTTTGTTCTTTTGGCTTAGGATTGTCTTGGCAATGCAGGGTCTTTTTTGGTTCCATATGAACTTTAAAGCAGTTTTTTCCAATTCTGTGAAGAAAGTCATTGGTAGCTTAATGGGGATGGCATTGAATCTATAAATTACCTTGGGCAGTATGGCCATTTTCACAATATTGATTCTTCTTATCCATGAGCATGGTATGTTCTTCCATTTGTTTGTGTCCTCTTTTATTTCAATAACCTGTCTTCCAGCTCAGTAATTTTTTCTTCTGCTTATTAATTCTTCTATTAAAGGACTCTGATACATTTTTCAGTATGCCAATTGCATTTTTAGCTCCAGAATTTGTTTTATTCTTTTAAATTATTTCTGTCTGTTAAATTTATCTGATAGAATTATGAATTCCTCCTCTGTGTTATCTTACATTTCTTTGAGCTCTCTCAAAACAGCTATTTTAAAATTTCTGAAAATTTACATATTTCTGTTTCTCAAAAAATGGTCTCTGGTTTCTTACTTAGTTCATTTGGTGAGTTCATGTTTTCCCACATTGTGTTGATGATAGTAGATATTAATATCTGGGTATTGAGGAGTTAGATATTTATTGTAGTCTTCACTGTCTGGGTTATTTGTAGTTGTACTTCTTGAAAAGCCCTTCCAAATATTTGAAAGGAAGTGGGTGTTGTGATCTAAGTTGTAGCTGTTTTAGGGGGTACCTCAAGCCAAGTAACACTGTGGTTCTTGCAGACTTGTAGACCTAGCACCTTGATGGTCTTGGACTGGATCTGAGGTAATTCTCTGGATTACCAGGCAGAGACTTTTGTTCTCTTTGTTTGCTTTCTCCAAACAGAGTCAGTATCTCTCTCTCTCTCTCCTCTCTCTCTCTCTCTCTCTCTCTCTCTGTCTGTCTCTCTCTGTTCTGAGCCACTGAATGCTGGGAGTGGCGTGACAAAAGCACCCCCATGGCCAGCACCAGTATGGCTGTTCTGGGTCAGACCTGAAGGCAGCACAGCACTGGATCTTGTCCAAGGCCTGCTATAACAACTTTCTGGCAACTGCTTATGCTCGCTCAAGGCCCTTGGTCTTCACAATTTGTAGGTATATAAGGTGAAAGACAAACTCCTCTCACTCTTTTTTCTCCTCTTCTTAAACAAAAGGAAGGGGTCTCTTTTGGAGCCAGGAGCTGTGCAGCCTGAGTTTGGGGAAGGGGTGATGCCAGCACTCCCTTAACTGACCCAGTTGGCATCTCAGTAGCTTGCATGCCCTTCTATTCCACTGTCTCTATGCCCAGTTCAGCCCTAGGAGTTGCCTATGAGTTCCAGTCCTTATGGCCTAGATTGACTTTCAAGTTTACTTAGATACCCAGAGCACTTTGGCCTTTGGTGGTGATGTTTACAGAAACTTAGTTTTGGATCACTGGGATCTGCAGTTCTCTCTGGCTAGGTCTGGTTTAAATGCTTGTTCCATGGGAAGGCATCATCTGAGCTTGGTCTGGTTTTCCTTTCTGCTCTGATAGGACAACAATGAGTTTAATGCCTCACAATTGCTGTGTTCTCCCTTCTCCAGTGCTCAGATATGCTCTCAGCACTAAGCTACTGCTGGAGGGGGGTGGAGGAGGTGTGGCCTCAGAGATCCAAGACTGTTTTTAATATCTTTTCTGAGCCTCTTTCAGTGATGCAGGTTAAAAACCAGGTGCTATGAGGGTGCACCTGAGTTTTGGTTCTTATAAAGTTGTTTTTCGTGTTGATAGTTCTTAAATTGGTATCCTTTTTGGGAGTACAATTGGTTTAGCCTTCTTTTCCACTGTTTTTCTCTGCCTCCTCCTCATGAATCTCTTCAAGTTTTGTTCCTTTATGCATTCTGCCACTCTGTGTTCTTTAATTGGATGATGTAATTCATTTGCATTCGAGGTAATTATTGATCGTAAGAACTTACAACTATTATTTTGTTCATTGTTTTCTAGTTGTTTTGTAGGTCTTTTTGCCTTTTTCCTCTCTTAATATCTTTCTTTGTGGTTAAATTTCTCTAATTGCATATTTTAATCTCTTGCTTTTTAGCTTTAGTCCATCTATTATAGATTTTTGCTTTGTGATTACCATTAGTCTTACAAGAAACCTTGTTATAACAGGTTATTTAACAATTTAATGTAATGCATATTTTAATTAGCTCCATTTGGAAATTCCACAATGTGTGTGTGTGTGTGTATATATATATATATATATATATATATACACACACTTCAAAAGCTATGCTGTTTATGATAAATAGATACATTATTTGCCAATTCTTTAAATAAAACAAAAATATGTAAAAATTGTTACATGCAATAAAAGCAGTCCTTAATTATAAATTTAGAGCATAAAATGCATATCAGAAAATTAGAATATGTAAAATAAATAATTTAAAATTTCACCTTAGTAAACTATTAAAAAGGGTAAATTCAATCCAACATAATCAGAAAATTTATATAATAAATGTTAGAGTAAAAATTCACAGATTTGATAACTGAGATAAAATAGACCAATGGAAATATGCAAATAATCAAGTCTCACACAAGGAGAAACAGATCATCTGAAAATGGCTACATCTGTTTTAAAACTTGCATCAACAGTTAATTACTTCCAACAATAAAAACAGCAGGCCAAAATGATTCTACTGGTTAATTCTAGGACACAATTATGGATAAAAATGATAGCATTTTTTTATCTGCAAACTGTTCCACAAAAAATAAAAGCAAAGAGAATACTTCCCAAGTGATTCTGTGAATGGGCATTGCCCTGATACCAAAACCACTGGAGAAAGACATAACAGAAAATACAAAACTTATAAAAGACTTATATCCAACATATTTAAATAACTCTTAAAATTCAACAATATGAAAGAAAACAGCCTAATTAAAATCTGGTGAAACGTCTTCATACACATCACTACAGAAGATATACAGTTAAAAAATAAACAATGTAAAGATGCTCAATCAAATGGCATTAAGGAATTGCAAAGTAAAACAAGGTGTGAGATATCAGTACACACTTACAAGAATGGCTAAAATCCAAAATACTCAAAATACCAAATTCTGGTGAGGCTGTTATAAAATGAAGAAATAGTGTTCCTAAGTATTTACAGGCATAACTTGCTTCATGTGCTTCACTTTATTGTGCATATATTGCTTCTTTTACACATTGAAGATTTGTGGCATCTCTATGTATAGAAAATATATCATTGTCTTTTTGCATGTACTCATTTTGTGTCTTTGTGTCACATTTTGGTAATTCTCATGACATTTTAAACTTTTTCATTATTACCAAATCTGTTCTGTGATCAGTGGTCTGTAATCAGTGATCTCTGATGTTACTATCATGATTGTGTTATTACCCATAAACGTTGTATATGTTCTGATTGCTGAGGTATTGGCTATTTCCCATCTCTTTCCCTCTTCTCTGGTCTCCCTATTCAATGAGACACAGAAATAATAAAATTAAACCAATTAATAATGCTACAATGTCCTCACAGTGGTCAAGTGAAATGAAGAGCTGTCTATCTTTCACTTTAAATCAAAAGCCAGAAAGTGATTAAACTTAGTGAGAAAGAAATGTTGAAAGCTTAGATAGGCTGAAAGCTAGGCCGCTTGTGACAATCAGTTGGCAAAGTTGTCAATGAAAAGGGAAAGTTATTAAAGGAAATTAAAATTGTTACTCCAGTGAACACATGAACTGTAGGAAAGCAAAACAGCCTTATTGCTGATATGAAGAAAATTTTAATCGCCTGGATAGAAGATCAAAAACCAGCTATAAGATTCCCTTAAGCCAAAGCCTGATCTACAGCAGTGCCCTAACTCTCTATAATTCTATGAAAGCTGAGAGAGGCTAGAAAGGTGCAGCAAAAAAGCTTGAAGCTAGCAGAGTTTGGTTTATGATGTTAAGCAACCATCACCTTGATCAGTCAGCAGTCATCAAAAATGAGGCAAGATTGTTCATCAGAATAAAGGATTACAAATCATTGAAGGCTCAGATGAGCCTTAGCAGTTTTTAGCAATAAAGCATTTTTAAATTAAAAAGTATGCACATTGTTTTCTTTAGATATAATGCTATTGCACACTTAATGGACTTCAGTACAGTATAAACACAACTTTTTTATGCACTGGAAAAAATTCATGTGACTTGCTTTATTGGGATATATGCTTTATTTTGGTGGTCTGGAACCAAACCCCAATATCTCTGAGGTATTCCTATACTCATGAGTAGGAAACATGTCTACACAAAAAACCTGCACACATATGTTTATAGCATCTATATTAATAATTGTCAGAAATTGTCAGCAACCAAGAAGTCTTTCGATAGATGAATTGTTATTCAAACTGTGATATATCCATACCACGGAATATCATTCAGTAATAAAAATAAATGGGCTATCAAGCCACACAAGATCATTAAAACTATATTGCTTAGGGAATAAATGAATCTGAAAAGGGTACATACTGTATGATTCCAACTATATAACATTTTTGAAAAGCAAAAATGTAGAAACCGTAAAATATCAGTGGTTGTCAAAGGTTGAGGAGTGAGAGGGGATTTTATAAATAGGTGAAGCACAAATAATTTCAGGATAGTAAAACTATTATTTATGATATGATGGTGAATATATTATATTGTGAATTTGTAAAAATTCATGGACCTGTACAATACAAAGAATGAACCCAAATTTAGCTATTAATTTTAATTAACAATAATATATCAATATAATTGGTTTATCAATTCTAACAGTAATGTACTATAAATACAAGATGTTAATAATAGAGAAAACTGGGGGAATAAAATGGATAAAATTACATTGATCATCAGTGTATAAAATCCTTGAGCTGCATTTCCATTTTTACAGAAAAGAGTTCCGTAAGTAAAGTGAGTCAATATGTATGTCTCTTGTGCCTGCACACTGAGCTTGGGTCCTGTCTCCGTTGCTCCATCTCCTAATCTCTGGAAGGCACCAGGTGACTTTGTCACAGCCCATGTCACCTTGTGACCTGCAGGTACTGGGGAATCCATAGGGAGGATACTGGGCCACCCAGAAGCTGGGAGATGTTACTCTCCATTACTTAATTACTAAACCCTACTGAAAGCAGCTCAGTGGATGTCAGCTAAGATGGCCAACTAAATGCAGCCAGGAAAATCATCTCACACCAAAAGACAGGGACATCAGGAAGACTGGCAAACTGTGAGCAGATTTTTGGAAGGAAGGCATTCAGAGTGGATGGAGGGAGGATGCAAACACTAGGCTGGAGAGGGATAAGCTGGGAACATGTGACTGGGCTGTTGAGCACTGGGACTTACCCCTGACTCGCAGTGGCTCCTGGGAAGGGGTGAGTTAAACAGACAAGGAGTGACCCACTCTTACCATGGACCTTGGAATTCTAGCTACAGGAGACCCCATGACCCAGTGGACACTTGGGCTGGAAAGAAGAGCTGCTTAGAGAGGCGGCAGGAGCAGGACTTCAGCCTCTGCAGAACCTAGAGGGTTTGCCATGGAAATGAAATGGCTGCAGTGGAAGACAGCCAGTGATCCCCATACCCCATGGCTTCCCACGTTTCCCTCTGTGGCTTTAGCTTTTGGGTAATTATTAGACATGGACAAAGCAGCAAGGTCTTGCCCATGAAATGGGGACAGTCTGCTCTGAGTGCTACCCTGTCTGCTAGCCTCTCCTGGGGCCCTACCCTGGACATACCTGCATGCAAAGTAGCCTCACATCCTGAATCAGAATGCTGCCCAAAGACCCTCTTTATATCTTCCTCACTGCAGACCAAGCCTAACTTTTAAGGAGCTCCAGAAAATTGGTCCCACCAATGCACACACACCCACTCATAGCCTTCCCCGACCGAATCCTCCTGCCATCACTTTGCTCCTGCCAGCACCTCATCCCATTGATGCATGGGCACTCCACCGCTCCACTGCTGCAACCAGCACAAGTGCATGCAAAAACACTGGAATCCTGTCCCTGCTGTGCTGCTGCCACCGGTGCAAGCCCATGCAAGAATGTTGCCAAAGTAACCCCACTGATGAGTGCCACACATCCACACCACTGTTGCTGCCGGCATGCACAAGGGACCACAGTCCCTGCTGCCATGATCCTAATGAAGTGCTTTGTCTGGCAACCCCCATTAGACTGCTGTGACCAGAAAACTGGGAACAATTCAATCCCTCCAGTGTAACAGTTTCCTAACCTCAAGAGGCCAGAGAACAAAGCAACCGGCCTGGTATTAGTCCCCCAGAGTGAGTTAGAGCATACATCCCAGGAGCGCTGATCTGAACCTCAACACCCTGAAATCTTCCAGAGAGGAAGCCAGTTGACCAAACAGATCTTATAACACAATAAAATACCCAAGGGTATCAACAAAAATAAAAGAAAAACTCCCTATACAAAGGAGAGCAACTTCAAAGATTAAGGAACATCACCCAACACAGATGAGAAACAGCCAGTGCAAGAACTTTGGAAACTCAAAAAACCAGAGTGTCTTCTTACCTCCAAATGACAGCACTAGTTTCCCAGCAACGGTTCTTAAACATGCTGAAATGGCTTAAATTATAGACATGGGATTCAGAATATGGATAGGAAAGAAGTTTATCAAGATTCAGGAGGAAGTCAAAACATAATACAAAGAATTTAAGGAATACAATAAAATTATATCAAAGCTGAAAGATGAAATCGCTATTTTAAGAAAGAACCAAATTGATCTGACAGAACTGAAAAACTTACTTCAAGAATTTCAGAGAAGAATTGCATATATTAAGCAAAATGTATCAAGCTGAGGAAAGAATCTCAGAGCTCAATAATTGCTTTTCTGAATGAACTCAGACAAAAATAAAGAAAAAAAGATTAAAAAAATAAACAAAATTTGAGAAATACGGGATTATGGAGAGACCAAATCTATGACTCATATCCTGAAAGAGAGAAAGAGAAAGCAAGTAACTTGGAATGCATATTTCAGGATATCATCCATGAAATTTTTCACAACTTCATTAGAGAGGCCAACATTCAAATTCAGGAAATGAACAAAAATAATAATAAAAAAAGCCCTGTGATATTCTATGGAAGACAACCATTCTCAAGACATATAGTCATCAGATTCTCCAAGGAAGTCATGGAAGAAAAAATGTTAAAGGCAGCTAGAGAGAGGAGGCACGTAACCTACAAAGGGAACCCCATCAGGCTAACAGAAGATCTTTCAGTAGAAACCTACAAGCCAGAAGAGACTGGGAGCCTATATTCAGCATTCTTAAGTGAAAGCAATTCCAACCAAGAATTTTATATACAGCCACAGTAAGCTTCATAAGCAAAGGAGAAATAAGACCTTGTTCAAACAGGATAAATAAATGTGAAGGGAATTTATTACTACCATACCTACCATATAACAGTGTGCTAATTATGAAAATGAAAGACTATTACTGGCCATCACAGAAAACACACTAAAATACATAGACTATTGTAACTATAAATCAACTACACAATTAACTTTGCAAAATAATCAGCTAACAACATGATGACAGGATCCAATCTGCAAATATCAATATTGACCTTGAATATAAACAGGCTAAATGCCTCAATTAAAAGGCAGAGTGGCAAATTGGATAAAGATGCAAGACCAAATGGTATGTTGTCTTCAAGAGAACCATCTCCCATACAATGACACCCATAGGCTCAAACTAAAGGGATCAATAAAAATGTACTGATAAAATGGAAAAGAGAAAAACAGTTGTTACTCTAATTTCAGACAAACAGACTTTAAACTAACAGTGATCAAAACAGACAAATAAGGGTATTACATAATGCTAAAGGATTCAATTCCACCAAAAGACCTAACTATTCTATATATATTTGAACCCAAGTCAGGAGCACCTAGATTTATAAAGCAAGAAATAAGAAACCGCCAGGTGCCGTGGCTCACGCCTGTAATCCTAGCACTTTGGGAGGCTGAGGCAGGTGGATCACTTGAGGTCAGGAGCTCGAGACCAGTCTGGCCAATATGGTGAAACTTTGTCTCTACTAAACATACAAAAATTAGCCAGGCTTGGTGGCACATGCCTGTAATCCCAGATACTGGGGAGGCTGATGCAAAAGAATTGCTTGAACCCGGGAGGCAGAGGTTGCAGTGAGCCAAGATCACATCACCGCACTCCAGCCTGGATGAAGAAGTGAGACTCCATCTCAAAAAAATAAATAAATAAATAACCTAAGAAACCAACAAAGAGACATAGATAATGTCACAGTAACAGTAGGTAACTTCAACACACCATTGACAGCATTAGACAGATCATGGGGGCAGGAAATGAATAAAGATATTTGAGTCCCGAACGCAAATCTAGAACAAATGGACATAACAGATATTTACAGCACTCTCCAACCAAAAACAACAGAATGTACATTAGTCTCGTGTTCATGGCACATACTTCAAAATTGACTACATAACTGGACATAAAATAGTTATCAGCAAATTAAAAAAAAAGTTATGCCAACCACACTCTTTGACCACAATGCAATAAAAATAAAAATGAATACTAAGATGATCACTCAAAACCATATCACTACATGACAATTTAACTACCTGCTCCTGAATAATGTTTGGGTAAACAATGAAATTAAGAAAGAATTCAAGAAATTATTTGAAATGAATGAGAACAAAGATACAGCAGACCAGAATCTCTGAAACACAACTACAGCAGTAAGAGGAAAGTTCGGGCCGGGCGCGGTGGCTCAAGCCTGTAATCCCAGCACTTTGGGAGGCCGAGACGGGCGGATCACGAGGTCAGGAGATCGAGACCATCCTGGCTAACACGGTGAAACCCCGTCTCTACTAAAAAATACAAAAAACTAGCCGGGCGACATGGCGGGCGCCTGTAGTCCCAGCTACTCAGGAGGCTGAGGCAGGAGAATGGCCTGAACCCAGGAAGCGGAGCTTGCAGTGAGCTAAGATCCGGCCACTGCACTCCAGCCTGGGGGACAGAGCAAGACTCCGTCTCAAAAAAAAAAAAAAAAAAAAAAAAAGGAAAGTTCACAGTGCTAAATGCCACATAAAACAGTTAGAAATTCTCAAATTACCAATCAGATGTCACACATAGAAGAACTAGAAAAGCAAGAGAAAACTAAACTCAAAATTAGCAGAAGACAAGGAATACACAAAATCAGCAGAGCTGAAGTAAATGAAATTGACATGCACAAAAAACATACAAAAGATCAATGTCACCAGAAGTTGGTTCTTAGAAGGAATAAGATTGATAGAATGCTAGCTGGATTGAGAGAGAGAGAGAGAGAGAGAGAGAGAGAGAGAGAGAGAGAGAGAGAGGTTTCAAACAAACAATCAGAAAAGATAATAAGGACTTTACCACTGACTGCAGAGAAATAAATAAAAAAAAATACTGAGGTTGGGGGAGGAGTGAAGAAAGATGGTTGAATAGAAGGCTCCAATGATGGTGTCCCCCGCCAGGATGCTAATTTAATAACTATCTAGACAAAAGGCCACCTTCATGAGAACCAAAAATCAGGTGAGAATTCAACGTATCTGGTTTTATATTTATATAGCTTAAAGAGGCAGAAGAAAACAATCTTAAATTACAAACCCCACTCTACCCCCATCCCTGGTAGTGGCTGTGCAGTGAGGAGAGATAATCTGTGCACTTGGGAGATACAGAGAGTGGCAATTGTGACACACTGCATTGAACTCAATGCTGCTCTGTTATAGCAGAAAGCAAAACCAGACCAAACTCAGCTGATGCCTGTCCATAGAAGAGGTATTTAAACCAGCCCTAGGCTGAGAGGAATCACCCACCCCAACAGTTGGAACTTGAGTTCTGCAAAGCTTCCCCACTTCAGGCTGGAGTGCGATGGGTCCCTAAATAAACATGAAAGACAGCCACAGGTACTGCAATTAGTAGGGGAGTCCTAGTGCTGAACTGGGCTCAGAACCAGTAGATGGGTGAGCCATGCAACCCACTGAGACACCAGCCAGAGCTGCCAAAGGAAGTCTGGTGCCACCCTTCACTTAAACACAGGCTGCATATCTTGCAGCTCCCTGAGTCCCCTTCCTTCCACTTGAGGAGAGGAGAGGAAATTGTGGGAAGAACATTGTCTTACATCTTAGATACCAGCTCGGTCAAAGCAGGATAGGGCATTTGTCAGAGATATGATGTGTCCTTTCCAGGAACTAGCACCCAGATAACATTTCTAGACATACCTTAGGTCAGAAGGGAGCCTGCTGCCTTGAAGGGAAGAACCCAGTCTTAGCAGGATTTATCACTTGCTAACTGAACAGCCCTTGGGCCCTGAACAGCCAGCAGTAATACCCAGGTACTACATGATGGGTCTGGGGTGAGACTCTGAGACTTGCTGGCTTCAGGTGAGATTCAGTACATTCCTAATTGTGGTGGCTATGGAGAGAGACTTCTGCTTGAGAAAAGTGAAGAGAAAAGTAAAGGGGACTTTGTCTTTCATGATAGTTACAAGCTCTGTCACAGTGGGGTAGAGCACCTGGCAGGCTTTGGGGGTCCCCAATTACAGGATTTGGCTTTTCAATGATATTTCTGGACCTGCCCTATGCCAGATGGGAGCCCACTGCTCTGAAGGGTGGCTCCAAGGCAAGGCAGCATTCTTCCCAAGTTGACTTAAGGAAGTCCTTGTGCCTTAAAGAAACATTGACAATAACCTGGCAGTACTCCCCATGGGCCTGTAGTGGCTACAGTGTGAAGCAACTCTGCCTGTAAAAAGGGGAGGGAAGAGCAGTAAGGACTTCACTTCATGGACTGAGTCCCAGCTCAGTAATAGTACAGTAACACAAAACAAAACAAAAACAGGTAGGCTTCAAAGATCTTTGACCCCAGTTCCCAGTCCCGGGCTCCCAAATGGCACCTCTGTACTTGCCTGGAACCTGGGGAAATTTATGCCCTGAAGAAAAAGAAACAAGCCTGACTGCCACCCACTGATTAGAATTGAAACATTTCTTAAAACACAATATACCAAAACCTATGATATAGGGAAAGCATAATAAGAGGAAAATTTGTAGCTATAAATGAGATCAAAAAATGAGAAAAACTTCAAATGAATAACGTAATGATGCATCTTGTAGAACTAGAAAAGCAAGAGCAAACCAAATCAAAAATTAGTAGAAAAGAAATAATAAATATCAAAGCATAAATAAAATTGAAATGGAAAGTAACACAAAACATTAGCAAAACTAAAAGTTGGCTTTTTGACAAGTTAAACAAAATTGACAAACTTTTAGCACGACTAATAAAAAAACAGAAGACACAAACATATAAAATCAGAGATGAGAAAGAAGACATTATAATTCATACTGCAGAAATTCAAAGGATCATTAGGTGGCTACTATGAAATACTACACGCCAATAAATTGGAAAATCTAGGAGAAATGAACAAATTCCTAGATACATACAACCTACCAATATTGAACCATGAATAAATACAAAATCTGAACAGACCAACAATAAGAAATTAGATTGAAGCCATAAAAAAATAAAATAGTCTGCCAGCAAAGAAAAACCTGGGACCCGATGGCTTCACTGCTGAATTCTACCAAACATTTAGAGAAGAACTAATACCTATGTCACCCAAATTATGCAAAATACAGAGGAGGAGGGAACAGTTCCAAACTCATTCTACAAGGCCAGTATTACCCTGATAGCAAAACCAAAGACATATTAAAAAAGGAAAACTATGGGTCAATATCATTGATAAATATTTACGTAAAAATAATCAACAAAATACTAGCAAATAAAATTTGACAACACGTCAAAAACATCATTCATCATAATCAAGTGGTATTCATCCCAGGGATACAAAGGTGGTTCAACATAGGCAAATCAATTAATGTGATACATCATACCAACAGAATGAAGGGAAAAATCTATATGATAATTCCAGTTTATGCTGTAAAAACATTTGATAAAAGTAAACATCTTCATGATAAAAGACCTTTAAAAACCTGGAAATGAAAGAAACAAAATGCAACAGAATTAAAACCATATATGACAGACCCACAGCTGGTATCACAGAAAGATTTTTCTAATATTTGGAACATATCAAGGATGCCCTCTTTCACCACTATTATTTACATCAAAATGGAAGTCCTAACTAAAGCATTTAGACAAGAGAAAGAAATAAAGGACATTCAAAATAAAATGAAAGAATTCAAGTTATACTTGTTTGCAGATGACATCATCTTACATTTGGAAAATCCTAAAGACTCTACCAGAAACTATTAGAACGGATAAATAAATCCAGAAGTTGCAAGATATAAAGTCAACATTAAAAAAACAGTGTCATTTTCACATGCCAAGGGAGAACAATCTGAAAAAAATCAATAAATTAATGATATATACCATAGTAACAAATGAAGTTAAATACCCAGGAATTAGCTTAATTAAAGAAGTTAAAGATCTCTGCAATAAAAACTATAAAATATTGATGAAACAAATTAAAGAGGACTCAAAAACTGGAAAGATATTCCATGTACATGGGCTGGAAGAATCAATATTGTTAAAGGTTCACATTACTCAAAGCAATCTACGTATTCAATGCAATCCCTATCAAAATACCAACGACAGTCTTCAGAGAAGTAGATAAAACAATCCTAAAATTTATGTAAAATCACAGAAGACCCAGAAAAGTCAAAGGTATCCAGAGCATAAAGAACAGAACTGGAAGAATTACATTACCTGATTTCAAATTGTACTGCAAAAATACAGTAACCAAACTGCATAGTACTGGCATAAAATCAGACTAATAAAACAATGGAACAAAATAAAGAATTCAGAAACAAATCCAATACCTACTACAGTTAACTCATTTTCCACAAAGATTCTATGAACCTACAGAGGGGAAAAGATAGTCTCTTTAACAAATGGTGCTGGGTAACCTGGATATACATAGGTAGAAGAATAAAACTAAACCCCTATCTACTGCCATATACAGAAATTGAATCACTATCAATTAAAGACTTTATTGCGGCACTATTCACAATAGCAAAGACTTGGAATCAACCCAGATGTCCATCTGTGACAGACTGGATTAAGAAAATGTGGCACATATACACCATGGAATACTATGCAGCCATAAAAAAGGATGAGTTTGCATCCTTTGTAGGGACATGGATGCAGCTGGAAACCATCATTCTTAGCAAACTATCACAAGAAGAGAAAACCAAACACCGCATGTTCTCACTCATAGGTGGGAACTGAACAATGAGATCACTTGGACTCGGGAAGGGGAACATTACACACTGGGGCCTATCATGGGGAGGGGGGAGGAGGGAGGGATTGCATTGGGGAGTTATACATGATATAAACGTCATGCACATGTACCCTAGAACTTAAGTATAATAAAAATAAAAAATAAAAAATAAAAAAAAAAAGATAAATCTCCATAATTTATTTTAAATAATAAAAAAAAAAAAAAAAAAAAAAAAAAAAAGACTTAAATCTAAGACCTCAACCTATAA
This sequence comes from Trachypithecus francoisi, assembly GCF_009764315.1. Lineage (NCBI taxonomy): Eukaryota > Metazoa > Chordata > Mammalia > Primates > Cercopithecidae > Trachypithecus > Trachypithecus francoisi. Next base: position 4,496,217 of record NW_022681471.1, read on the forward strand.
AACTACAAAATGAAAACATTGGAGGAATTCTCTAGGACTTTGGACTGGGCAAAAATTTCTTTGGTAATCCTCCACAAACACGGGCAACCAAAGTAAAAATGGACAAATGGGATCACATCAAGTTAAAAAGCTCTGCACAGCAAAGGATACAATCAACAAAGTGGAGACAACACATGGAGTGGGAAAAAATATTTACAAACTAGCTATCCAAAAAGGAATTAATAACCAGAATATATGAGGAGCTCAAACAGCTCTATAGGAAAAAAAAAATCAAATAATCCGATCAAAATACAAGGAAAATATCTGAACATACAACTTCTCAAAAGAAGAAAAACAAATGGCATGCAATAACAAATTCTGCTGAAGATGTGTTGGAAAGGGAACCTCATTCACTGTTGCAGGAAATGTAAATTAGTATGACCACTATGGAGAACAATTTGGAGGTTCCTCAAAAATCTAAAAATAGAGTTAATAGAGTTATCACATGATCCAGCAATCCCACTGCTGGGTATATATCCCCCCCCCCCCCCAAAAAAAAGAAATCACTATGTTGAAGAGATATCCGCACTATCATGTTTACTGCAGCACTATTCATAGTAGCCAAGATTTGGAAACAATCTAAGTTTCTACAAACAGATGACTAAAGAAAAGTTGGCACTTATAAACAATGGGGTACTATTCACCCATAAAAAAATGAGATCCTGTCAATGGCAACAACATGGATAGAATATGAGGTCATTATGTTTAATGAAATAAGCCAGACACAGAAAGACAAGAATGTGTTCTCACTTATTTGTTGGAGCTAAAATTTCAAACAATTGAAGCCATGGATATAGAGAGTTCAAAGATGGTTACCAGAGACTAGAAATAGTAATTCATGGGCTGTGATGGAAGGGAGGAGTGTTGATGGGTAAAAAACATAGTTATAAAGAAAAAATTCGACCTAGTCTTTGCTAGAACTAAATGATGACTATAATAATAAATAATTTAATTGTTCATTTTAAAATGACTATAAGTATATAATTGATTGTTTGAAAGACAAAGATAAATGGTTGAGGTGATGCATACCTATTTACCCCAATGTTAATATTATGCATTGCATGTTTGTATCAAGATATCTCATGTAACCCATAAATGTATATACCTACAACAATTAAAAAATATTAAAAGTAATACAAAAAAACCTTCAAGGGGTATTGTGGAAACCTCTATACAAACAAATTAGAAAACCTATAAAAAATCAATAAATGTACAATCTCCCAATATTGATCCAGGAAGAAGTTTAAAACCTGAGCAGACCAATAATAAGTTCTTAAATTGATGCAGTAATAAAAAGCTTACCAATCAGAAGCAGCCCTGGACCAGATGGATTAACAGCCAAATTCTATCAGATGTATAAATAAGACTTGTTAGCATTCCTATTAAAACTATTCCAAAAAAATTAGGATAAGGGTTTTCTTCTTAACTCATTCAATGAGGCCAGTTTCTTTCTGATACCAAAACCTGGCAGACACAGACACACACACACACACACACACACACACACACACACACACAGAAAACTTCTGGACAATATTCTTGCTGAACACAGAAGCAAAAATTCTCAACAAAGCACTAGCGAACCACATCCAGCAGCACATACAAAAGCCAATTCACCACAGTCAAGTAGGCTTTGTCTCTGAGATTCAAGTCTGATTCAACATACGCAGATCAATAAATCACATACTCAGAATTAAAAACAAACAAACAAACAAACAAAAACAAACTCATGACTATCTCAAAAGATGCAAAAAAGGCTTTTGATAAAATTAAACATTCCCTCATGTCTTTCAATAAACTAGATATTGAAAGAACATGTCTCAAAATAATAAGAACCATCTATGACAAACCCACAGCCAATATTGTACTGAATGGGCAAAAGCTGGAAGCATTCTCCTTGAAAATCAGAACAAGACAAGGATGCCCACTCTCACCACTCCTATTGAATATAGTACTGAAACTTCTGGTCAGAGCAATCAGGCAAGAGAAATAGATAAAAATCATCTAAATAGAAAGACAGGAAGTCAAGCTATCTCTATATGTATATAGATATAATTTTATATGTAAAAATTTCAGTAGTCTGTGCTCATAAACACCTAGATCTGTAAACAATTTCAGCGAAGTTTCAGGCTACAAAATAAACCTACAAATTTCAGTATCATTTCTGTACACCAACAACATCCAAGCTGAGTGTCAAATAAAAAATATAAATCTTGTTTTACATTATCCAAAAAATAAAATAAAATATACCCTAAGAATACAGCCTATCAGGGAGGCAAAGAATGTCAACATGAGAATTACAAAATGCTGTTGAAAGAAATCACACCTGACACAAACAAGCGGAAAATCATTTCATGTTCATGCATAGGAAAAATACTGTTAAAATGGCCATATTGCCTGATGCAATTTACACATTCAATGTTATTTCTGTCAAACTACCAATGGTATTTTTCACAGAAGAAGAAGATAACTACTCTAAAATTCATATGGAACCAAAAGAGAGACCACATAGTCAATATAATCTTAAGCAAAAGAAACAAAACTGGAGGCATCACATTACCTGGCTTAAAACTATACTACTAGGCTAAAGTAAACAAAACAGCATGGTACTGGTACAAGAACAGACACATAGACCAATGGAATAGAATAGACATTCCAGAGATAATGCTACATACCTGAAAGCATCTGACTTTTGACAAAGTCAACAAAAACGAGAAATGGGGAAAGGACTACCAATTCAATAAATGGTTCAGGAGTAACTGGCTAGCCATATGCAGAAGACTGAAATTGGACCCCTTCCTTATACCATATAAAAAATTAACTCAAGATGGATTGCAGACTTAAATTTAACATTTAAAACTATATAAACCATGAACAATGACCTAGGAAAACCATTCTAGACATAAGCCCTGGCAAAAATTTTATGATGAAGGCTCCAAAAGCAATTGCAACAAAAACAAAAATTGACAATTGGAATCTAATTAAAAATAAAGAGCTTCTGCACAGCAAGAGAAATTATCATCAGAGTAACCAGACAACCTAGAAAATGGGAGAAATTATTTGCAAAGTATGCTTCGGACAAAGATCTAATATGAAGAATCTATTAAGAAATTTAAACAAATTAACAAGCAAAAAACAGACAACCCCACTAAAAAGTGGGCAAAATACATGAACAAACATTTTCAAAAGAGGACTTACACATGGCCAACAAGCATATGAAAAAATGCTCAACATCATTAATCATTAGAGGAATACAAATCAAAGCCAAAATGAAATACTATCTCACAACAGTCAGAATGGCTATTATTAAAAAGTCAATAAATAAAAAATGCTAATAAGGTTGCGGAGGAAAGGGAAGGCTTATACACTGCTGGAGGAAATGTAAATTAGTTCAGCCATTGTGGAAATTAGTTTGGAGATACCTCAAAGACCTAAAAACAGAACTACCATTCTACCTAGAAAACCCATTACTGAGCATATACCCAAAGGAATATATACCATTCTACCACAAAGACACATACATGCATATGTTCACTGCAGCACTATTCACCATGGCAAACACATGAAATCAATCGAAATGCCCATAACAGTACACTGGATAAAGGAAACATAGTACATCGACATAATGGTACATGCAGCCATGGAAAAATGAGATAATTTCCTTTGGAGTAACACGGAACAGAATATATGGAGTAATATAGGAACAGCAAATTAAATTATGCATGTTCTCACTTATAAGTGGGAACTAAACATTGAGTACAAATGAACACAAAAAGGGAAACAAGAGACACCAGGGCCTATTTGAGGGTTCAGGGTAGGAGGATGGTGAGGACTGAAAAACTATCATATATTGGGTAATATGCTTATTAGCTGAGTGACAAAACAATCTGTATACCAAACCCCCATGACACACAATTTACCTATATAAAAAACCTGCACATGTACCCTGAATCTAAAATAAAGGTTAAAAACATGTGTATGGTTATATTTAAGATGTTTGTTATATATTAATGAATTTGCCAAAGTGTTTTACCAATCCTCACACCAATGATCACTGTTCCATCTCAGACTCTTGTATGGGATTGTCAATTATTTGAACTACTCTAATCCTGTCAAGTCAACTCACAAAACAGTAAATATTGGTTACATGTATGCTAAGTCATGAGAATATGGATAGAAATAACAAAAAGCTTATTCTAATAGGAAAACAAAGGTAGTAGGCTTGTCTCTTCTTGGCTCCTCAGCATCCTCCATTGATCTAACCCTTAGCTGTATCAAAACATTGAATAATTTTTTCTCTTATGAATTCAATTTTTCAGTGAATAAAACATAACTTATTATGCCTGTAAAAGAGAAAACCCTTATGTTTATCAGTAGTTTGCTCCATTTTAATGCTGAGTACTATTCCATAGTAAAGGCTTAACACAGTTTCTTTATCTTTTCACCAGCTGATGGACTTCGGGTTGTTTCTAGTTTGGGTTTATTATGAATAAAGCTGATATCAATATTTGTGCACAAATCTTTGCTGGCATATCTCAAAAAGATTATGCTAAGTGAAACAATTCAGACATAAATGACTATGTATTGTCTAATTTTATTTATATGTTATAGAAGAGACAAGGTATAGTGACAGATATCTGATCAGTGACAAAGGAACACAAAGAAATTTTATGAGTGATAGAAATACTCTATATATTGATTTTGGTGGTTGCTACATGCCTATGTTCATTTGCCAAAACTCATCAAATTGTGCACTTAAAGTTGGTTAAAAAATTATGTAATTTTACCTTAATAAAACTGACCAAGAAAACAGACAAATACTAATTGGCAAATATAGTACAGTATCAACCTACCAACTGCCCCATAATTTGCAAAACTAGCTCTCTCACACTGATGCTAGTTTATTCTATTATACAGAGAAGTGTTAGTTCCTCCTCTTCATTGTCTTAATACCTACTTCCCTTTCAGGGTTTTATTTTGTCAACTGTGAATGGAAAATAACGTGGTTGCTGAGCCATACATTTCTTTATGTCCTTTAACTACAGAAAGATGCAGCTGAAGCTTTCAAAATAGTGTTTATAATGACTACATTCTAAATCAAGGATGATTCTAATTCCCAGTCTCCATCTGGCGGGACTGAAGGGGATGCTTTTATTTCTTCAGTTGCAGAGTGTTTATGGCTGTATCCACAGTGCTTATCATAGTAGGCATTCCACAAATATTTATTGACTAAAGAAAATACTGTTAAAATGTTCATTCTGTTTTAAAGTATACTACTGGGGAAAAAAATGGATCTGATGAGAAAGCCTCCTTAACTATAATATAATCTATAATCACAGACTACCAGCCTCTTTAGAAATAAGAGTACATGGTGCAGTGCTCCATACAAATATTTCCACTAGGACAAAGCCACTCTTTTTCCCACTTGTTGGTGGCTGCTAAAGACTCACAGCTTATGAGTCCCCTCTGGAACTTGCCTTTGACCTAACGAAGCAACCCTGCCCAAAGCTGTACCTCTTCCTTTGCAACAGTCTGCACCGAATGCCTGGTCAGTGTGAAGGGACAAAGACCTGACCCCCTTGCCTTAATTCAGGACAATTCTGAAGGACAACTCCAGGTTCAGAGGTCCCTGTGGGATAGCTTGATTGCAACTACATCAAGGTTTAAATTTTCTCTCTGCTCTTCCTTCTTCTCTCATTCACCTAAAGATGCCGCTCTTGAGGCCATTCTCCAATAAACCTACATTATACAACTATTTGTTTCCCTGAGAAACCTGACCTATAGTCTTAATTATGGGATTTTGGAGCGGGATTATTCACTGGTTAGATAGATGGGATGACCTCATTTCTGGTAGTAGTTGGAGTACTAATAGTCACTAGCATGTTATAGCAGTGCAATTATTAAAATACTCATTGGTGGTAAACTGGAATGGAATAGGGGATAGAAAAGAATGTAATAGTATACACAATATCTGAGGCCTTTACAAGGTTTTAGGAGAGTGGTAATTATAAGGGGTAGGAAATTTGATGGTTTTGTGGTTATTAATGATGCACTGGAGAAAAACAAGGAAAGGCTGAGTGTAACAAATTCCCAATTTAAGGCAGAATAGAAAAATCTGAGGGATTCTTTTTTATAAAGAACCTCTCGTCTTCTGCAGCTGAAGGGCAGAAAAAGATGAGGTTATGCCTCATAAATTATTTATAAGGGTAGAGTAGCTCAAGAAGCTTGAATGCTTGGATGTGAGGGTGATCTGGCTGTGACATCTGTCACCCCATTGATTGCCAGGGTTGATCCAGTTGATATGGCTGGCTAGGCGGGTGTCCCCTTCCTGCCTCACCACTCCACGTACATCCCTCCTGAAGCTGCGTGCTTGGTCAAAGAGGACAACCATCCCTGATAGAGGAGGACCGGTCTTCAGTCAAGGGTATACGAGTAGCTGCACTCCCCTGCTAGAGCCTCCAAAGAAGCTCTCAAGAAGCTTGAATGTTTAATCCTGATTATGTTAGAACCATCACAGAGAAGAAAAATACTCTGAATCTTGGGATGGGGCCATCTGTGTCAATATATCTGCAATTCTTGATTCCCCAGGTTCCCTTGAACCCAATGGGTTGGCCCAGTGGCTCACTGTTCTCTGTCAAAATAGCATTCACTCTTTGCTTGAAGAAGGTGCACAGGTTTTTGCTTTGTACAACAATTTAGAGTCACAATTAATCTCCACCCACCTTCTGGCCAAGAGAAAAATAACTAAGGTGAAGTAATAACATAACTTGGCTAGGGAAAGTACTGGGCTAGGAAAGGAGAGAAAGGGCGCATATGCTGAATGGACGGGAGATACTAAAAAAAAAAAAGGTATAAACAGGGCTAGACCCTGGAGATGATGACTCAAAGGGAGGCAAAATGTAGTTGGAAGGGGTGAGTTTATCAATATGGAATAGATGTTTTAGGATTAAGGATTTAAAAACCTAGCAAAGGTCAAGGAGAAAGTGCAAAAAGTCCCTACTCGAAGTGAAGAAGAGTAATGCAAAAAGTGCTTACTCTAAGTGAAAAATAAATACCATGGTAGAAGGAAGAAGGAATCCAAAAGTTCAGATAGTTAGACATGCTAGAGCAGATTTACTATATAAGGCCAGAAAAACCAACAGCTCATCACAGGCTGCAGATAGGTCCAGATGAAAATCCACTTAACAAAGGAATATGAAATACACTGGTAACAAAGGAACTGGCAATGTTGAGAAACTAGTGTGTGGCTGTGTTACTTTTATATTGCTGTGTACCAAGATACCACAAATTTATCGCTTAAAACAACATACAATTATTATACTATAATTTTCGTGGTCAGCAGTCAAGGTATAGCTTAACTGAATCCTCTGTTTCAAGATCTCTCAAAAGGCTACAGTCAAGGTGCCAGCCATCCTGCATTCCTTTCTGGGGCTCAGGGTTCTCTTTCCAAGCTTCCGTGGTTGTTGCAGAATCTATTTCATTGTGGAACTGAGAATCCTGGCTTTTTACTGGATATTTACTGGAAATTGTCCTCAGGTCATAGAGGCTGGCCACAGTAACATCATGTGGCTGGCCCTATCCATAGGCATTTCACAACATGGCTTTTTGCTTCTCTAAGTCTAGAAGGAGAAACTTTCATTCCAGTCTACTAAGACAGAGAATATATAATGTTATATATACAGAGTATGTATAATACTGTATATATACGGAATATGTATAATGTTATATATACTCTGTATATATACAGTATGTATTATATAATGTGACGTAATCAAGGAATGACATCCCATGACCTCTGCTATATTCTATTGGCTAGAAGCAAGTGAAAGGTTTTTCCCACACTCAAGAGGAGGGGATTATACGGTGGCATGTGAGATACTGAGTGTTATCCTAGGATTTATACACTGGCTGTACTCTCCAGGTCAGTGTTGAGAGTAGGAGATGGTGTTATAGATTTATTTTCCCTGACAGCAAAGAGGACAAGAGGATTCAAAAAATAAATAGAGACCAGGTGGCAGTAATTAAATGGCAGAAGCCCAGTAGATACAATGATCATAAAGTGCATCAAGACGAGAGTAGATCAGGTAGCCAAAGGATTCTGACCCACAAAGAATTTTAAGGATGACTAATAGAATACAGTGTCTCTGAGGGCAAGATAAATGGAAAGTAGACAAAGGTATTGCTTAATTTATACAACCAAGATAAATCAAGAATAGGTGATGAAGAAACTGAAGGTAGGTGATCCAGTGAAATATTATGGTCTCTTGCCCACATTCTGGATGATAGTCAATTCACCCAAGTTCTGGATGATAGTCAGTTCTCAGACCCAGAACTCACTGATTGAAAAATAGGCCAAGTTCCCATAGAGAAAGACCCTGCCAACACCATGGTAAGGATATAAGGTGAATAGTACCATAGTATTTCTCCAAAAGAACCTATAACCATCCACTTCGGTAATTGCACATTGTGGAAAGGATAATACCAGACATTTTGAGACATGGAGTCCAAGCTGGCATTGATTCTCAGAGACCTTAAATGTCATTAGGGCCCCCCCTTTAAAGTTGGTACTTATAGGGAGCAAATAATAAGTGGAGTTATGGAGCATATAGAGATCACTGGGTCTACAGATGTACCTCATGGTAATTATTCTAATTATGAATGTATAATTGGAATGTACATACTTGGGAGCTTACAGAGACCCAACTTTGGGTTTTGGCTTGAAGGTAAGAGGTATCATTCTGCAGATAACTGAGCAACAATCACCGAAACACTCAACACCACAATCCATTCACTGCTGGCCAACATAGCAAATCTAAAACAATACTGCATCCCAGAAAAAATGGCAGAAATTAGTACCTTATTAAAAGACTTGAGGGAAACAGAGACAGTCATCCATCATTATATTTCCATCTGTTTTTGGATCCTACAAAAATAAATGTACCCTGGCAGATGAAATTGGACTATTAAAAACTCAACCAAATAATATCCTCAATCACACCTTTTGTGCTGATGTAATAGCTTTGCCAGATCAGATAATTATGCCCTCGGATAAACGGTGTTTGGCCAATGATGCAGCTAATCTGCATGGGCAAGTGGCCTCAAACTGTATGGCACCCCTAGTTCTTGCACTGGCATTTTTCCCTCAGCTCACCCCTATGGCCACATAATTGAGGCTAAGGAAAGCCAACCTTGGTTTACAGTATGGTCTGCTCGGTATGTGGGTACAGCCCCCAGGTGGACTGTGACGACATTACAGCTTCACACAGGGATGCCCCCCTAAGATAGCAGAGAAAGAAAACCCTCTAAATCCTTAGAGCTAAAGCCAGTGCACCTGCTCATCCATTTCATGTGAAAAGAGAAGGGGTCTAGAATAATTATATTTAAAAAATCATTGTTTGGCTTATTGCTCCAAGACTTAGAATAAAAAAGACTGGAGGATCACAGACAAGGAAGTTTAAGGAAGAGGCATGTGAATGGACTTATGGTAGTGTGTACACTGTGAAGACATCTAGATTACATACTACTGCTCTCCAAGAACCATCGACCATGAGAAAGGCACTAAACAAACAAATAGAATTACTTGGTCAGCTGACATTAACCAGTTTCTTTTATTGGCTACCTCAGCTGGCATAAAAAGCACATAGGTGAAGTAGCCATGTTGATAGATACGAATGGAGGCTATGCATGGGCCTAATGGCAGGAACGCTCATTCATCAAGTCTGATATAGCTATTAACACCATCCACTGTTCAATATGCTATCATAGGAGATCAAAACTAATGCTCTAATATGGCAATATTTATTAATTAGACCCACCAGCAACTTGATGGTGGCATATTGCCTGAGATCAACATATATTTTGGATATAAATTTCCCGCTTGCAGGATCTTAGGCAGCACAATTATTCAAGGAATATAGAACGTTTAACCCACTAATATGGGGTTCTATACAACATGATCTTGGATCAAATGATCTACTTTATATCAAAAAAGATATAGTATTTGCACATGACATTTGGGTCCACTGTCTTTATCACATACAGCAATACCCAGAAGTGATCAGTCTGATAGAGCAATGGAATAACTTTTTAAAGATACAGCTGAGGCTATAGCTTAGAGATAACGCTCTAAAACATTGAACATCATCACCAATAGATAGAACTCAATGGGTGACAATAGGAATGCCTGTTTATAATTAATTCCTGTGACCTATTCAGGAAATGTGTGTGTCCTATCCCTGCAACTTCTTTAGACTCAGTGGTTCTAGACACGTTGGTTCCCAGAGAAGGAATGCTTTTAAAAGCGCAATAGTAAGCTGTGTTTTTGCTTCTTCTTTATCCAATTTTGATGTAAATGGACAAGTAGAGTAGCCAAAAGGTTTAAGCTGAAGAATCTTGCCAGGTATGGTGGCTCATGCCTGCAATCCCAGGACTTTAGGAGACTGAGGCAAGAAGACTGCTTGAGCCCAGGAGTTTGGGACCAGCTTGAGCAACACAGAAAAACTCCATCTCTACAAAAAGTTAAAAATTAGCCAGGCATGGTGGCACATGCCTGTAGTCCCAGCTACCAAGGAGGCTGAGTTGGCAGAGTCATTTCAGACTGGGAGGTTGATACTGCAATGAACTGTGATTGCACCACTGTGCACTGCAGCCTGGGAAACAGATCAAGACTCTGTCTCAAAAAATAAAAATAAATAAAATTCTGTGTACAAAGACTCAAGTCTCAGTTAAAAAAAAAAAAAAAAAAAAAATCTGCATCGCTGCATCAGAACTCCAGGAAAGTCATCTGGTCTAGAAGAGGTGATTCATGTAAGGAAATCTAGAATGGGTATTGGAGGAGGGAGATAATAAACAGCATCTTTACCTCTGAGACTATTATGGCAACAGGGGCTATCTATGGTCATTCGGCATTTTAAGCAAATTGGAAACGTGAAAAAGCTCGGTAAGTGGGTGCCTCGTGAGCTGGGTGAAAAATAAAAAAAAAAAAAATCGTCTTTTTGAAGTGTTGTCTTCTCTTATTCTACCCAACAACAATGAACTAATTTTTCGATTGGATTGCGACATGCGATGAAAAGTGGATTTTATATGACAACCAGCGGCGACCAGCTCAGTAGTTGGACTGAGAAGAAGCTCCAAAGCACTTCCCAAAGCCAAACTTGCCAAAAAAAAAAAATGGTTATGGTCACTGTTTGGTGGTCTGCTGCCGGTCTGATCCACTACAGCTTTCTGAATCCCAGCCAAACCATTACATCTGAGAAGTATGCTCAGCAAATCAATGAGATGCACCGGAAAGTGCAACACCTGCAGCTGGCATTGGTCAACAGAAAGCACCTAATTCTTCTCCACAACGCCTGATCGCACGTCACACAATCAATGCTTCAAAAGTTGAACAAATTGGGTTACAACGTTTTCCCTCATCCGTCATATTCACCTGACCTCTGACCAATGGACTACGGCTTCTTCAAGCATCTCAACAACTTTTTGAAGAAAAATGCTTCCACAACCAGGATGCAGAAAATGCTTTCCAAGAGTTCGCTGAATCCCAAAGCATAGATTTTTACACCACAGGAATAAGCAAATGTATTTCTTATTGACAAAAATGTGTTGATTGTAATGGTTCTTATTTTGATGAATAAAGATGTATTGGAGCACAGTTATAATTTAAAATTCACGGTCCAAAACCGCAATTACTTTTGCAACAACCTAATATATACATTATATTGGTTCTGCCTCTCTGGAGATTCCTCATTAAAACTATGTGTATATATACTACACACACACACATAATATATATATTATATATCTTTATATATTATATATACATATGTTATATGTAACATATATGCATGTTATAGATACACATATATGTGTATATATAATATATATATGCACACATATAGTACAGGTTGATTATCCCTTATCTGGCATCAAAAGTGTTTTGGAATTCATATTTGGGTTTTGGAATTTTGTATACACATAATGAGTTATTGTAGGGATGGGACACAAGTCTCAATGCAAAATTCACTTATGTTTCACATACACCTTATTAATTTATACCCTGAAGATAATTTTAGAACATAATTTTAATAATTTTATGCATGAAACAAAGTTTCAGCTATGTTTTTGCTCTGGCCAATCACATGAGGCCCAGTGTGAAATTTTCCACTGTGGCACCATGTTGGTGCTCAAAATATTTTGTATTTTAGAGAATTTTGAATTTCAAGTTTTTGAGTTATGAATGCTGAACCTACAGACAGACAGAGACAGACATATAGATAGATAGATAGATGATAGATATGCACATCTATTTGTATGCGAATATGTATATGTATGTATATATACATATATGTTACATGTGTATGTGTCTATGCATGTATGTGTGTATTTATACAGTTCGCCCTCTATATCCATGGGTCTTACATCATCAGATGGAACAAACTGCAAGGTGAAAATATTTTTAAAATATAATACAAACCAAAAAACAAGACAGTAAAACAAGTGTTTACATAACACTTACATTGTATTAGGTATAAATAAACTAGAGATGATTTAAAGTGTATGAAAAGATTGCTGGGCATGGTGGCTCACGCATGTAATTCCAACACTTTGGGAGGACGAGGCAGGCGGATTACTTGAGGTCAGGAGTTAGAGACCACCCTGGCCAACATGGTGAAACCCCGTCTCTATTAAAAAAAAAATACAAAAATACAAAAATTAGCCGGCATAGTGGTGGGTGCCTGTAGCCCTAAGGAGGCTGAGGCAGGAGAAGCATTTGAACCCAGGGGTGGAGGTTGCAGCAGTGAGCCGAGATCGCACCACTGCCCTCCTGGGGGACAGCACCAGACTCTGTCTCCAAAATAATAATAATAATAAATAAAGTATATGAAAGGATGTACATAGGTCATCTGCAAATACTACACCCTTTTATATAAGTGACTTGAACATCTGCAGATTATGGTATCTGTATGGATGCTGGCACCAACCCTTTGGAGATACTGATGGATGACTATATACAGCTGAACAAATACTATTTGACTACTAGTGATAAAATACTCAGATTCCAGAAAAGTTATAATATTGTAACACTAAGAAAATAAATATCAATATCAAATAAATCTCAAAACCAAATGACTTAGTAAGATATTATTATCCCTTCTCACTCAAATATTAAGCTTATTCTATCCAAAATTGGCAACATTCTTTGGTAACTCTAATAATAGCAGCTATGGTTATTTAGTTCCTACTATGTCCCAAGCCTTTGGATAGGCTTCTTTTCATTATATCTTGTATCATCATGGAAGTGTCATATCATTTCATCTTTAACTATTCCATCATGTATTTCCATCACATATTTCTAGAAGATAATAATCACTTCGTTAAGAAATACCACAATACCATTTTCTCTCATAAAAAACAAACTTTTATCATCATGAAATATCATTTGATGTGCAAATTTCACAAAGGTCATCTTTTTTTCAATGTATTTGTTTGAATGCGGATCCAAATAAGTTTCACATCTTGATATTGGTTCATGTTATCTCTTAAATCTCATTTAATTAATTATTTATAGAGACAGGTCTCACTGTGCTGCCCAGTCTGAAGTGTAGTGACATGATTATAGCTCACCGTAACCTTGAACTCCTGGCCTCAAGCCATCCTCCTACCTCAGCTTCCCAAGCAGTTGGGACCACAGAAGCCTGACAACACGCCCACATAATTTTTAATTTTTTAATAGAGATATGGTCTCACTATGTGGACTGGGTGTGTCTTGAACTCCTGGCCTCAAGTGATCCTACCACCTCAGCCTGCCAAAGTCATTGGAGTACAGGCAAGAGTCACCGTGACTAGCTCTTAAATCTCTTTTAATTTATAGTTTCTTCTCCATTCTTTCTCTTCTTTGTATTCAATTTTGAAATTATTTTTGAGGAAACTTAAGATTGTTATCTGTGGTAAAAATGACTCCTCCCAAAGATATCCAAATCCGAACTCATGGAAACCTGGAATGTTATCTTATATGAGAAAAAAGTGGTTTTGCAGATGTGATTAAGTTAAGGAAATTGGAAATAAGAGATTATCCTAGATTATCTGGGTGATATTTCAAGGCAATTTTAAGGGGTTTTGTTTGTTTGTTTGTTTTGAGATGGACTCTTCCCATGTCGCCCAGGCTGGAGTGGCTCACTGCAAGATCCACCTCCCGGGTCCACGTCATTTCTCCTGCCTCTGCTTCCCGAGTTGCTGGGGCTACAGGTGCCTGCCACCATGCCCAGCTAATTTTTTGTTGTTGTTGTTGTTGTTTTTTTAGTATACTTTAAGTTCTAGGGTACATGTGCACAACATGCAGGTTTGTTACATATGTATACATGTGCCATGTTGGTGTGCTGTACCCATTAACTCGTCATTTACATTAGGTATATCTCTTAATGCTATCCCTCTCCCCCCTCCCCACAATAGGACCCAGTGTGTGATGATCCCCTTCCTCTGTCCAAGTGATCTCATTGCTCAGTTCCCACCTATGAGTGAGAACATGTGGTGTTTGGTTTTCTGTCCTTGTGATGGTTTGCTGAGAATGATGGTTTCCAGCTGCATCCATGTCCCTGCAAAGGACATGAACTCATCCTTGTTTATGGCTGCATAGTATTCCATGGTGTATATGTGCCACATTTTCTTAATCCAGTCTGTCACCGATGAACATTTGGGTTGGTTCCCAGTCTTTGCTATTGTGAATAGTGCCACAATAAACATACGTGTGCATGTGTCTTTATAGCAGTATGACTTATAATCCTTTGGGTATATCCCCAGTAGTGGGATTGCTGGGTCATATGGTATTTCTAGTTCTAGATCCTTGAGGAATCGCCACACTGTTTTCCACAATGGTTGAACTAGTTTACAGTCCCACCAACAGTGTAAAAGTGTTCCTATTTCTCCACATCCTCTCCAGCACCTGGTGTTTCCTGATTTTTTTAATGATTGCCATTCTAACTGGTGTGAGATGGTATCTCATTGTGGTTTTGATTTGCATTTCTCTGATGGCCAGTGATGATGAGCATTTTTTCATGTGCCTGTTGGCTGTATGAATGTCTTCTTTTGAGAAGTGTCTACTCATATCCTTTGCCCACTTTTTGATGGGGTTGTTTTTTTCTTGTATATTTGATTGAGTTCTTTATAGGTTCTGGATATTAGCCCTTTGTCAGATGAGTAGATTGCAAAATTTTCTCCCATTCTGTAGGTCGCCTGTTCACTCTGATGGTAGTTTCTTTTGCTGTGCAGAAGCTCTTTAGTTTAATTAGATCCATTTGTCAATTTTGGCTTTTGCTGCCGTTGCTTTTGGTGTTTTAGACATGAAGTCCTTGTCCATGCCTATGTCCTGAATGGTATTACCTAGGTTTTCTTCTAGGGTTTTTATGCTTTTAGGTCTAACATTTAAGTCTCTAATCCATATGAATTAATTTTCATATAAGGAGTAAGGAAAGGATCCGTTTCAGCTTTCTACTTATGGCTAGCCAATTTTCCCAGCACCATTTATTAAATAGGGAATCATTTCCCCATTTCTTGTTTTTGTCAGGTTTGTCAAAGATCAGATGGCTGTAGATGTGTGGTATTATTTCTGAGGACTCTGTTCTGTTCCATTGGTTTATATCTCTGTTTTGGTACCAGTACCATGCTGTTTTGGTTACTGTAGCCTTGTAGTATAGTTTGAAGTTAGGTAGCATGATGCCTCCAGCTTTGTTCTTTTGGCTTAGGATTGTCTTGGCAATGCAGGGTCTTTTTTGGTTCCATATGAACTTTAAAGCAGTTTTTTCCAATTCTGTGAAGAAAGTCATTGGTAGCTTAATGGGGATGGCATTGAATCTATAAATTACCTTGGGCAGTATGGCCATTTTCACAATATTGATTCTTCCTATCCATGAGCATGGTATGTTCTTCCATTTGTTTGTATCCTCTTTTATTTCACTGAGCAGTGGTTTGTAGTTCTCCTTGAAGAGGTCCTTTACATCCCTTGTAAGTTGGATTCCTAGGTATTTTATTCTCTTCGAAGCTACTGTGAATGGGAGTTCATTCATGATTTGGCTCCCTGTTTGTCTGTTACTGGTGTATAAGAATGCTTGTGATTTCTGCAGATTGATTTTGTATCCTGAAGTTACTTATCAGCTTAAGGAGATTTTGGGCTGAGACAATGGTGTTTTCTAAATATACAATCATGTCATCTGCAAACAGGGACAATTTGACTTCCTCTTTTCCTAACTGAATACACTTTATTTCTTTCTCTTGCCAGATTGCCCTAGCCAGAACTTCCAACATTATGTTGAATAGGAGTGGTGAGAGAGGGCATCCCTGTCTTGTGCCAGTTTTCAAAGGGAATTTTTCCAGTTTTTGCCCATTCAGTATGATATTGGCTGTGGGTTTGTCATAAATAGCTCTGATTATTTTGAGGTACGTTCCATCAATACCGAATTTATTGAGCGTTTTTAGCATGAAGGGCTGTTGAATTTTGTCAAAGGCCTTTTCTGCATCTATTGAGATAATCATGTGGTTTTTGTCTTTGCTTCTGGTTATATGCTGGAGTACGTTCACTGATTTGCATATGTTGAACCAGGCTTGCATCCCAGGGATGAAGCCCAATTTATCTTAGTGGATAAGCTTTTGGATGTGCTGCTGGATTCGGTTTGCCAGTATTTTATTGAGGATTTTTGCATCGATGTTCATCAGGGATATTAGTCTAAAATTCTCTTTTTTTGTTTTATCTCTGCCAGGCTTTGGTATCAGGATGATGTTGGCCTCGTAAAATGAGTTAGGGAGGATTCCCTCTTTTTCTGTTGATTGGAATCGTTTCAGAAGGAATGGTATCAACTCCTCCTTGTACCTCTGGTAGAATTCGGCTGTGAATCCATCTGGTCCTGGACTTTTTTTGGTTGGTAGGCTATTAATTATTGCCTCAATTTCAGAACCTGCTATTGGTCTATTCAGGGATTCAGCAAAGTAACCAGAGAGGCAGAGACTGGAGTGATGAAGCCAGAAGCCAAGCAATGCCAGCAGCCACCAGAAGCTGGAAAAGGAAGTCTTGCCCTGCTGATACCTGGAATTCAGCCTATTGATATTCATTTCAGACTTCCATCCTTCAGAACTGTGAGAGAATAAGTTTCTGTTGTTTTAAGCTAACAAGTTTCTGGTAATTTGTTACAGCAGCCCTAGGAAATGAATAATTTTTTTCTGTAAAATTTCCTGCATTGTGGCTTTTGCTGATTTCGAGCCTTTGATTTTTAAAATATGTTCCTCTGTCTTGTCTATTTTTTGTTTATTCATATTTCTTTTCCAAGATGGTTTTATAGGTGGTTTATATACTTTTATACAGATGCATATTATCTATGGATGTCTTTCTTTTTTAATTTTAGCAGGTATTTTTACTTATTGCTTATTTCGTATATTCACTGGGAATTGAAATATAGCTATAATTTCTACTAGGCACTTTACATGTATTATCTTCTGTCTTATTAACAACCTTGCATTTTAGGTAATATATTCAAAAGCAAATAGAATATGGAACTAAATTTTGAAAGCAGCTGATGAAAGTCCAAATTCTGGTTATATCTATAATGCTGCACTTTTACCAAGAATCTCGGGTGAAACAGAGCTGAGAATTTGGCCCCCATTCTTCTCCTCCATATCTACCATCTATTGATTTAGATAGAAACTAGGAGTTTCTGTAGGAAAAATATTTCTCATGTAGTTATTGTAGATAAAATGTATATACATATTAGAGATCCTTAGACTTTATTATGGTTTTGTTTGTGCTGTTGCTGCTTTCAGTGCATTATTATTATTATTATTGAGACAGTCTCTCTCTGTCACCCAGACTGGAAGGCAGTGGCATGATCTTGGCTCACTGTGACCTCTGCCTCCCTGGTTCAGATAATTGTCTGTCTCAGCCTCCCGAGTAGCTGGGATTACAGGTGCCTGCCACCACACCTGGCTACTTTTTTTTTCTTTTGTATTTGTAGTAGAGACGGGAATTTCACCATCTTGGCCAGCTGGTCTCGAACTCCTGTCCTTGTGATCTGCTGGCCTCTGTCGCCCAACGTGCTGGGATTACAGGCGTGAGCCACCACGCCCGGCCTTCAGTGCATTCTTGACCCACTTTTGAGACACTGGCTGGCAACCCTTATCCAGACCGTCACACTTGGGACAGTATGCACTCACCCTATTTGCCTCAGGGCTAGATGCCAGACAAGTAGGCACAGCCTGTATGACACTGGGTGTATAAGAAATTATTCAAATTAACCAATCTTTTTTTATTATTATTATTATACTTTAAGTTCTAGGGTACATGTGCATAACGTGCAGGTTTGTTACATATGTATACTTGTGCCATGTTGGTGTGCTGCACCCATTATCTCATCAGCACCCATCAATTCATCATTTATGAGGTATAACTCCCAATGCAATCCCTCCCCCCTCCCCCCTCCCCATGATAGGCCCCGGTGTGTGATGTTCCCCTTCCCGAGTCCAAGTGATCTCATTGTTCAGTTCCCACCTATGAGTGAGAACATGCGGTGTTTTAACCAATCTTTAGGGAGCCTGAAAAACCTAGCTAACCCACCCTTCTTGTCATACATAAGTTGCCCCCTCTGGCTCCACTTGGCTGTCACCCTGTCCCCAGGTGCAATACCCTATGTGGTCCTGCCTAGTAGCTTTCTCTCATTTGGGAACATGTGTAACAAACAAATTTCATCTAGCCCAGTGTCAGTCATATATATATATATATATATAATTAGCCAGGTGTGTTGGAGTGTGCCTGTAGTCCCAGCTACTCAGGAGGCTGAGGTGGGAGGATTGCCTGAGCCCAGGAGGTGGAGGTTGCAGTAAGCTGAGATCCAGCCACTGTACTCCAGCCTGGGTGACAGAGTGAGACCTTTTTCAAGAAAATAAAATACGATTCCAGCTTTATATAGAAAAGATAAAGTTAGGTAATTTTTTGACTTTTTTTTTTTTGAGACGGAGTTTCGCTCTGTTGCCCAGGCTGGAGTGGTGGCATGACCTTGGCTCACAGCAACCTATGCCTCATGTGTTCAAGGGATTCTCCTACCTTAGCCTCATGAGTAGCTGGGACTATAGGCACAGGCCACCACACCTGGCTAATTTTTGTATTTTTAGTAGAGACAGGGTTTCACCATATTGGCTAGGCTGGTCTCAAACTCCCAACCTTGTGATCCACCCGCCTTCCCAAAGTGCTGGGATTACAGGCTTGAGCCACCATGCCTGACTGACATTTTGTTTTCCTTTTATAACCACCCATAATTTTGCACTTAATTTTTTTTTTTTTTTAATCTCACAGTCTTTATTTATTTGGAGTTTTCTCTTTGCACCAAACCCCTCAGGTAAGCAGAACAAGGATTTCTGTTTCTATGGTATAATTGAGAAAATTGAACCTTCAAACAATGAAGTGACTGGTCCAAAATCAAACAGATAATAATGGACAGGTCTGGGAATTACATCCAGATGTTGTGATCCTAAGTCACTGTTCTGTCACATTATTTCCAATAGTTATCCACAAACCCATTCATCCATTCACTCTTCCAACATTTATTGATTATATGTTATGAACTAGGCAAACACTAGAGTATGGGTGCTACAAAGATAAATCCAGTATAAACTCTGCCCTCAAAAAATCAAAGGAAACAGGCTTAGAAAATAAAAGGATAATAAAGTACAACAGTTTTTTGTTAGAGCAAAAGCACTCAATGCTCTATGAGGCCACAGATAAAGTCTTTACTCCAAGCCAAAGGAAGGTTTCCATTAGCTTCAAAGACTGAACAATATGTGACAGTTATATAGAAGTCAGCCACATCAGCAGAGAGGGCGGCATTCAATTCATTTCCCAAATGCCTGACAGGACCCGTGCTAGGCACTTCACTTCAGAGTATATTAATTGCTGGAGGAGAGGATAGTAAACAAACATGATAAATGTCATGAAAAGGGAATGGACATATTACAGTGGAAGCACAAAAAAATGAATGGCAAACTTCCCTTGGAGAAGACAAAATAATCACAGACAACCTCCTAGCATAAGTGACTGCAGTGAAGTCTTGAAGAATGAATAAGAGCCCACTGGCATGCCCATGATGTTGAAGTCTCACCAATGCACCTTAATGTAGCAGTTTCTTGTTGTCTGAACTAGTACCCCAGGTTCTTTGTCCTACTTCCAAGAAAATTAAGGAACCTGGACATAAAGCGGGGGGTTGGAACAAAAGTTTAATAAGTGAAAGAAGAAAGCTCCCCAGAGTAGAGAGGGGAGTCCAAGTGGATTGCCGAGTTATAGCTGAGTTTAAAAGCTTTTGTAAGAAACTCCTCTCATCTCTGCAGCAGTATGAGTAATTTTTCAGTAAAGCTGTCTGTGCAACTTCCCTTATCTTATGCAGCTATGGGTATGTCTCTAGGCAAGCACAAAGCACTGCTTCTCTTTTTTGTATAATTGTGTGCTTGTTTTAGGTAAGCACCTTCCTCCCTGTACAAGTTCCCGCCATGTATAAGCCTGAAAAGGGGAGGAAACGTTTTCCTGGGAGCTCAGTAATTACACAAAGGACAAAGACCTTCTGTGCTGGACCCTGTTTGCTTATGTGTGTGCAGGTGCAGCCTGAATGTTTTATTTTTCCCAGGTTGTTTCATTTTTGCCCGTTGCTGTGATTTTTCAGGCAGGCCACTTATGCTGTCTGAATTTTTCCCAAATGATTTTTCCTTTCCGTCTCTCTCAAAGGGGAAAAAAAGTACAGAGAAAGGAAAGGCTATTCAAAAGTAAACACAAGTAAGTTTGCATAAACACCAGGAAATGCTAGCCAGTTACAATACCACCCCACTCCACACGGAGTAACTTTATATAGCACCTCACTCTTAAAACAGCCAAGTGGTACACCAAGTGCTTTTAACTCTTGGCATAGGTCTTTCACGACTTATGTGCATTGCATCAAACATTTTCCATTGTAAAAGTTAGCTTGATTGAAAATCCATTATTTCTGGCCTATCTCTTTAAAGTCACCTGGGATTCCTCAGAAATGCTGGTACACTTGCCATTTGGCAAGGTGCAGTATAATAGCTCTTCTACTTAGGGACATGAACACGTGGAAAGAACTGAACAAGTCACATTACAATTTTGGAAACCGCAGTACAAAAGGGGACTTGGAAAGTAATGCACACATTTCCAGATCACAAGCTAGGCAATTCTAATTTCGAGAGAGGTAAACAGAAACCTAACTTTCAGTTCATATTCATTTAACAACATTATCACTTAGCCTTTTCCTCTTTAGTAGTCCTGACCTTGACTCAGTCCTTCTTACATTGGTGTACTGCCTAGCAAGACTATGATTTGTGCCAGAAATCAGATGGGCCCAAAGGGAGATCCTGCCATTCCTTATAAAAATAATTTGAGAAATGTATGTACAAAGACCGTAACACTTATGCTAAGGGATGAGAAACACTTCTTTCTTCACATTAAGAACAGGTTTCTTCAGGCAACAGAAAAATTCCTACAGTTATGGAAATAATGTAACACTTCAGAAAAGGACATATCATAAAGAGAAAAGGAGAGTTAGAAAGTGCATGGTACACGCAGAAATATAATGAATAAATATGAGTGAAAGTAGACTTTAATGTTTTGTCCTCTAATTACTTCAGCATCCTAATTTTCTTACAGCACACACATTCCTGTCACTAATTCTAGAGATTTTCCAAAGCCTTCTTTTTTCTTTCAAGTATAAAAAGGTACCTGAATTTTTTGACTTTTACATTTTAAAATTCTATTTCTGCAGTTCTCCCCACCCGAAGTTATCTCCACCACTAACAACTCTATCCAAAATGCAACCTATTCTCCAGATCTCCCCATACTCAGCTGTGCTTTCTTAAAAATTTTAGAACATTTATCATCAGTTCCACATAATAATGTTTAAGATTATTTTGCTTCAACTTCTTCGAGACTCCAATCAAACTTCTGGTAAGCGTTCCTTGATTGTAGAGTTCATGTTTACTTGTTCTCCTTGTCTTTTGACAGTACCTAGTCTATGTTGTTATTCTATAATTTACAATACTGCAATTACAGGTTTATAAATCTGTACCCTGCAACTGGCTCGTATATTTTTATTTATTTTATTTTATTATGTTTATTTTTTATTATTTATTTTATTTTATTTCACTCTTGTCGCCCAGGCTAGAGTGCAGTGGGGCGAGCTTGACTCACCGTAACCTCCACCTCCCAGGCTCAAGCGATTCTCCTGCCTCAGCCTCACGAGTAGCTGGGATTACAGGCATGCACCATCACACCCAGCTTATTTTGTATTTTTAGTAGAGATGGGGTTTCTCCATGTTGGCCAAGCTGGTCTCGAACTCCCGACCTCAGGTGATCTGCCCACCTCGGCCTCCCAAAGTGCTGGGATTAGAGATGTGAGCCACTGCGCCTGGCCAGGCTCATTTACTGTATCAGGGAACTTGTTTGATATATATGGCCCAGTACCTAGTACCTGATAATAAATCAGGAAATGAATTTTGGAAATTAATAGAACACCAAAACATTGAAATGGAGAGACTTCTGGTAACTGCAAACAAAAAAGAAAATTCAAATTAAAAAATGGGAAAGATGATATTGCTAATACTAGATACAGTGGAGATTCCCTTAATAATGAAGAAATTCTCGAGGAAATACATGATTCTATGAATATATGAGAACTATCAGAACTGGCACACAAAGTGGAAAACTTGGAAAGATAACACTCATGAAAGGAATAGAAAATGCTATTAAAGAAAATCTTCTGAAAAAGGCTCCAGGCCCAGGCAGTTAGTAGCAGAATTCCTTTACATCAGTGTTTTTAACTGGTGTGTGTGTGGCAGCAGGGTGTGGGGGTAGATTTTGCCCCCAGGGGCAAAAATCTCTCATCAATGTCTAAAGATACTTTTGGTTGTCACAAGCGGGGTGGGGAGGATCGTTACTGACATGTAGTGGGTTAAGGCCAAGGATGCTGCTAAACATTCTATAGTTTATAATTATCCAGCTGAAACTGTCAATAGTGCTGAGGTTAAGAAACCCTTCTTTACCCTTAAAAAAAATTCTCTGCTATGTAAAACATTCCAACACATAGGAAAATGAGGAAAGCTCCTCAAAGCAACTTCTATAGCAAACATTATTCTGATATTTGGAAATCAAACAGTTAATACCAAAAACATACAGTATTCTATAGACTATACTTACATATGCAGAAAACACCAAGTAAAATGATAATAAAACACATCTAGCAGTGTGTATATTTTATAATTAACATGAGATCTACTCTTTGAACACATTTTAAAGTGCACAGTTCAGCATCGTTAACTATAGGCACAACATTGTACAGCAGATCTCTAGAACTCACTCATCTTGCAGAACTGAAACTCCAGACCCGTTGAACAACAATCTCCTCCCCCAAATTTTTCATCCTGCCAGTACCCAGCCACCAACATTTTTCTCTGTCCTTCTGTGGGTTTGACTTCTTTAGATACCTCATCTAAGTGAAATCATGCAATATTTGTACTTCTGAGACTGGTTTATTTCATTTAGAATAACGTCTTCCCAGATTCCTCCATGTTGTCACATATGATAGGAATTTTTTTTTTTTTTTTTGAGAGGGAGTCTCGCTCTGTCACCCAGGCTGGAGTGCAGCCGTGTGATCTTGGCTCACTGCAAGCTCCGCCTCCCGGGTTCACGCCATTCTCCTGCTTCAGCCTCCCGAGTAGCTGGGACTACAGGCGCCCACCACCACGCCTGGCTAATTTTTTGTATTTTTAGTAGAGATGGGGTTTCACCGTGTTAGCCAGGATGGTCTCGATCTCCTGACCTCGTGATCTGCCCGCCTCGGCCTCCCAAAGTGCTGGGATTATAGGCGCGAGCCACCGTGCCCAGCCAGGATTTCTTTTTTTAAGGTTGAATAGTATTACATTGTATGTATATACCACATTTTCCTTATCCATTCATCCATTGATAGACACTTAGGTTATTTCCATATCATGGCTATTTTAAATAATGCTGCAATATATATTGCAGTGTATATATCTCTTGGGATCCTGATTTCATTTATTTTGAATAAACACTCAGAAATAGGATTGCTGTATCACATGGTAGTTCTATTTTGAATTTTTTAGGAACCTCTATACTGTTTTCCATAACAGCTATACCACTTTACATTCTCACTAACAGTATACAAGGGTTCCAATTTCTCCACATCCTCTCCAATACTTGCTATATTTTGTTTGTTTGTTATAATAACCATCCTTACAGGCACAAGGTGACAGCTCTCTGTGGTTTTGCTTTGTATAAAAATGTTTTTCAAATCCCTGAAATGCAAGGATTATGTAATATTTGAAATTTTATCAATATCATTAATTGCATCACTAGGAAAAAAATAAAAGATGAGACAACCTTCTTAATAAATACAGAAAATGTTTTTGGTCATAATAAAGTTTATTCCTAATAAAATGTTTAACAAATTAAAATTAAAGGCTACTATTTAACATGATAAATCACAGCCAATATCAAACTTCTATGTGAAACACTGTATTATAGGCAGTCCCATTAAAATGAGACTATTAATACTCCTACTATTCCTGCTACTTACATGACATGGTTCCAAAATGTTTGGTGTTATAGCAGAATGAGCAAATATATTAATTTTAACATTTGACAGTTTGGGTTTTAACACAGACTCTGTTTTTAATATCTGTGTGCAATTACCTAATTACTTAATCTTTCTAGACCTCAGATTCCTCACCTGTAATACTGGGATAACATTAGTACATATAGCATTACTGTGAAGATTAAGTCAAGGTGAATAAACAAATTACAAATGTGCCCAGAATATAGGAAAGCATTTTGTGTTACCTATTGTAATTATTATAATAATTATTGGCAATTGTAATGACAACTCTAGGAGTTGTATCGGCAATTCTAGGAGATATGGTTATCACAACAGATATTAATCTGTAGGTGTTTATTAATAGTAAATTGCTAGGGTTCACTGACATTTCATTTGAGAAGGTTTCATTGCACTGCAATCAGCAAATTCATCAAAGAAGCAATACCAGACAATAGTCACCTATCAGATTAATTTAAAAAATTCACTAGAAGACTCATGCAATGTGTTCATATTGTAACCAGGAATAAGCTCCTAGTACTGCCATATAAAACCACGGTGCATAATTTCTACTTTTTTTTACATCAAATATATGCAACAATCTTCTTCAGGCTGGGTACCTGGTTTCCTCAGACAGGAGACAGGCTTCTCTAGAATTTACTCACCGACATGGGATTCTCAGAAGCATATGAAATTTATGCAGAGTGGGGCAAAAGGAGCAAATGTGTACAAATTAGGAATTATTTGACCGCAATAATTCCCTACATGTGTCAATAAGCATCTCCAAACAAGCACAAGATCAAGTACCCTCTCCAAGCTCTGTGTGCTTGCAAGGGTGAGTGACAGAGAGAGAAAAAAATGAAAATACAACTTGCCAGGTTTCCAGCCTAACCATCCTTTAACTGGTGGCCATTAAAATAATATCTTCCAGCTGGTTGAATCATTTTCTGTAAAGTCTCTTTGTATATGAGGGCATGCGTGTCTTTTGTCACTCTTTGTTAATAATACACATGCATCTGCCATCTAGTTAGCAGTTGTGCAAACTAATACAAAACTCAGTATCCAATACTCCGCAATAACTGGCTTGCTTCCTTGCTAAGGCCACCCCAGTCATCATTCATGAGCAAAGTAGTCCAGAGCCTAAGATCAAACTGTTCCCAAGCTAGGAAAATACAAAGAGGGTTACATTCTGATTTATAAGCTCAATTTCAAATCACCTGGTAGTGCAATTCCCCCGCAGTGTTCTCCCCTTCCTTTCCAACAGAAAATATGAAATGGTAAAGTACAGGTCCATGGGAATGAACAATAATCTAAGACAATCATGGTAGCTCCGTACCTTTCTGACGGTAATGTAGAGGTTGGCACGGCCAATGAAGCATGAGGGGAGTCTGTTGGTGAGTAGGGTGCAGAGTGCTCTAGAAAAGAATTGTTTTTCTCATTTTCTTCTGAAGACATCAGTTCAGATTCAACTTTTTTCTTGTGCTCTTGTATGCAGTTTTTCAGACACAAAACTTAGAGATATGGCAAGCATCTTGTGACCGTAAAGGTTAAGCAAAGAGAATCACGGAATAGAAGAGCCAGTCTACAGCCCTGAGATCATTGAGATGAATTAACGTGGAGCTGCCTACCTCCAAAATTCTGGTATGAGATTAATATACTCTTACTGCTTAAGCTCCTTTTAGTTGGGTATTCTATTACTTGCATCCAAATTATCTAAACTGATAAAATCTGGTTTCACAATTTGGGCTCTTGCCTTATTCTCATATCAAGCCCCCACCTCATACATACTTAGGGATCATGCTGCAATATGACCCGTGTTAGAGTGCACTCTTCTGCTCACTTTCAAATACTCCAGTTCATCCAGGTGTCAGATCGCACTGCCATTCACTTATTTTGCATTGATCATCTTCTCTGTGCCAGGTGTCTTTGAAAGTCTTTTTATCTCAAGGTTTCTCAGAGTCTGGAACGCAGACCTGACCTCTATATGCAAACCTGAAACTTCACAGTTTGCTGCCAGTCTACCCTGGTTCCAAGGTAAACCTTGACTACATTTCCTACTGCTTCCATTTACCAATTGCATGTGTCTCCGTGTAAAGGAAAAACCCTAACCACTACCTGCCAGGTGGAGGTCATTGATCATTGGTTTTCAATCTAAGGGAGCAGTTCTAAACTTTGAGCATTAAAACCACCTTGGCAGCTTAAAAATATCCCAGTGTCCACACCGTACCCAAGAGCAATTAAATTAGAATCTCTGGGGTTGGGATCCAGGCATCATTATTTTTTAAAACTACCCTTACTCTCTGATTCTGTATGGGACCAACATTGAAATACACTGATTGAGTACTTGTGGAATGCATACTAAAAGCACGTGAAAATCTCCTTTACACTACAATGCATCTTACCTCAAACATGTTGAAAACCCCTGCCTTATAGGTCTCTATCGTCCTACCTATCCCCACAAGCAACCAAGACAATTCGTTCTGTCACCTGCTACAATTGTTCCCCTTGAGGCCAGTAACCACATTGACCAGATGAGCCAGAACAGTAACTGAAGAGGGCTTGGTCTTCCTTTTTCATCAGGCATGAAGCTGTCAGGACCAGGCAGCTAAAAATTGCTCTTGTCTCAGGGAAACTCAAATTTTACTTTAAACAGATAGTCAAACCCAGTTTTTTTTTTTTTTTTTTTTTTTTTCCCCACTGCAGAGACTACTCTTCCAACTAGCACAGTGTTCTCCAAAATCACCTGAAGATAATAATCACCTGGTATACTTGTTCTACACACAGAGTCCTGGGGCCTAACCCAGAACTACTGAAGTAGAATTTCCTGGAGAAAGAGCTGGTAATTTGTATAGTTAACAAGTTGTCCCAGGTGATTTTTAGCAAGCATTTTTGAAAATACCTTATTACTGTATATTTTCCCAATTTATCTCTTCTGACCATAGGATTAGGTTTATGTGGGGTGCAGCCAAACCCCAGAAGACAGCACTGAATTCTGAGAATAGAAGGAGGCCTTGAAAATTAATCCCTCTGTACTAAAGCTATGATTTATGCAGTGTTCTTTTTTTTTCTTTTTTTTTTTTTTGAGACGGAGTCTCGCTGTGCCGCCCAGGCTGGAGTGCAGTGGCCGGATCTCAGCTCACTGCAAGCTCCGCCTTCCGGGTTTACGCCATTCTCCTGCCTCTTACTGAAACCTCTCTGAACAATAACCTCTGGCCTTATATAGAAAAACTTTTTCATTAATATACGTGTATCTCTTCTCTTGATCTCTACCAGACCCAATCGAATCTGACCCCATTGCCAGAAGTGTTTCTACACACACACACACACACACACACACACACTTGAAACATCCTGCTGAACCTGGGGCACAGAGCTGGCTAGCGTGGCTTGAGCACTTAAAATTAGTAGCTGCCCACACTTCCCAGACCTCCTGCAGCTGAGGAAAGTCGGGTGACTAGTTGTCACCAAGGAATTGTGAGCCACTGTTGTAGCAACCCCATGGTAGTGGAAGCAGTACCCCAGGGCACATATAATAAGGTAGTCTGTAGAGAATTTAAAACCAACCTATTCCCACCTCATTTTGGCAATTCGGTACAGTATCAGTGATATATTATTCCTTCCTTAATACACACACATACATACATATATATGCACACACTGTATATTTTGGCAGTCTATGTTCAAAGTAATTGCCGTGGTTACTGTTGAGTTTTAATCATATCTATCCAAATCTCAACTTAGCACTTAGCTATTACTAATCCTTTAAGACAGTGTTTCCCAACCATTTTGGCACCAGGGACCGTTTTCATGGAAGACAATTTTTTCCCAGACTGGGGGTTGCGGGATGGTTTTGAGATTATTCAAGTCCTTTACATTTATTTTGCACTTTATTTCTATTATTATTACATTGTAATATATCACGACATTATTATACAACTCACCATAACGCAGAATCAGTGGGAACATTGAGCTTGTTTTCCTGCAACTAGACAGTCTCATCTGGGGGTGAAGGGAGACCGTGACGGATCACCAGACATTAGATTCTGATAAGGAGCCAGCAACCTAGATCCCTCGCATGCGCAGTTCACGATACGGTTTTCACTCCCATGAGAATCTATTGCTGCCGCTGATCTGACAGGAGGTGGAGCTCAGGCACTAATGAGAGTGATGAGGAGAGGCTGTGAATACAGGTGAAGCTTTGCTTGCTCACGTGCAGCTCATCTCCTGCTGAGCAGCCCAGCTCCTAACAAACCACAAACTGATACCTGTCCATGATCCAGGGGTTGGGGACCCCTGCTTTCAGAAATACTGTATTCTATATGAAAGTAAACTTGGAGAACTACCAGGTATAAAGTCAATTCCGAGACACAGACTCAGCTACACAAGTTTCCTTTAAGGGTAAGTTTGTCAGAGTTTGCAATCATTTCAGCTCCTTGGAACGTAGTTCTTTTCTCCAACTCCTGGGATACCATATATCCCTCCAGTAGATACAAAATAAACCATGATAGCATAGGGATCGTGAAGACAAAGACTTAGACATAAACCTTTATTTCTATGCTGCCGCTCAGCACTTTAATTTGTGTTTAAATTTTGTTTTGACTGCAGAGAAACTTGAAGGCCTCTGAAAGAAATCCTAAATAAACAAAGACATGGACAGTATTGTAATTTGCAGAATTTATTTTGAAGCTGTATTTGATGAATCTCTATCAAACTTATCCTTATGTATGTTTCCTAATTATTTGTAAATCTGTTTCATAGAAAAGAAACATTTTAAAATTAAAGCTAATAAGTATTTTTCAATTGACTCTGAGCGAACATGAATATGAGATTGATTTTGATGAATCTGACAAATTAGCAGAAATATTAAAATCAGAAACAGTAATACCATTTTATTATTTATTACTGTATCCTACCAATATATAGGTATAATTTCTCCCTATTATCAAAAATGACCTTTTTGTAAATAGGAAGTATTAATCTATTACTTTTTTTCACTAAAATATTTATTTTATTTATAATCTTTTAGTTTTCACAGGCTTCATATGAAAATAAAAGTTTCAAATTTTCTGACCATTATTATTATTTTATGTAATGATTATTACTGAAAATAATTGTGTCATATAGAGGAGGGAAGTGTTACAAAATTATTCAGTTCAGACATTGAATATTCTAGGTAAACGAGTGCTGTGAGCAGAAGTAAAGTGTGTTGTCATTTTTTGAACCGAGAAGGTGAAAAGCCTTCCTTTATTTTAACCCTCACTGTCACCATAGAAGCCTCCTGTTGAAATAGCAGAGCTACAAGATGAGGAAAACCTGGATTTCTGAGTCACCCTTGGAAGGGAATTGGTCCACAGAGTGGACAGACCAGCAGACCTATATGTAAATGAGAATACTTCCATGTGTTAATCCATCAGATTTCAGGATTTGTTTTTGTTACTAGAGCAAAGCCTAGATGATCCTGACTAACATGAGCTGAAGCACAGTTATCCTTTCTTCAGATAGGAAGATGCTGTCAGGTTTAGTGTGCCAAAACAAAGACAGCAATCCAGCTTTTTAAATTCTGGACCTTTTGATCTTTGAGCAAGTCATGGAGAGAAAGTACTACACAAATGGCATATGTTATGTAGGTATGTTTTGAGCTCAGGGACCGAAAAGCCCGTTCTCAATTTTAGCCCTCAATTTTGTGTTGGTCTGATACAGTAATGCCACATTCATTCAGAAGCATTATAGAATGGGGAGTTCCACATTGGAGGTGGGGCATCTAGCTCTACAGACCAGATTGAGAATCAGGAGACTATCATTTTGTGAAGTTTTTACCATTCACTGTCTGACTTTGAGCAAATCACTTTTCTTCCCCAAGGCTTTCCTTAAGCAGCTTTGTTGCAAACAGAGGATACATAATCTGACTAATTTAAGCAACCAAGATGATGTATTGAGAGGATATTGGGTTAACTCACTAAATGAAAAGAACTAGATAAGAAAATCTCAGGAAGGACAGGAACCAGAGTAGCTCTGGGGATTAGAGCAAAAGAAGCTCATGAACTCCATCTTTAGGGAACTGCTGTCAGATGCTGTAGGTCCAAACATTCTCAGTCTCCATGTATCTCTGTGTGAGATTTAAATTGTTAGAACAGGGTGATCTCCTTGGCTTAGCTTAGTAGTGTGTGCAACCTAGTGATATGTTAGAACCTGGTTTAGTAGTCTAGCCTACTGGACCCAGGGAAACAAGGATGGGGGAAGACTTGAAGGGCAACTACAACCAGGCCTAAGTTTCCACATTTGACAACAGAAAGTGGTTGAACAAAATTAGTGTTGAGATACAGATATAGTTGTATCTATCTATCTATCTATCTATCTATCTATCTATCTATCTATCTATCTCTATTGTCAAATAAAACCTTATATGAAATTTGTAGTCAGTGGCCTCTGAGCCTCCTCTCTAAGGAACACATTTAAAAATCATTTATTGCCTAATATCTTTTCTAGTTTCATTTTAACAATTTTGATGAAAAGTTTTTGAACTTTTCAAAGAAGTTCAAAAAGTTTTTTTTTTTTTTTTTTTTTTTTTTTAATATGTTCAACTCTATTTTTGGAAGGATCGGTGTCATCCTTGTGAACATGAGATATTGTCACGGACCATAGAAATGTACTGTTTTGGCTTTCTCCCCTTAAGCCCAGGATGTCAACTGTCACTACTGCTGTCAGTATACCTGATTCATATACCATCAAGGTTGCCCGCAGTGTGCTGTTTCTGTAAACACACAAGCTAAGTCACAAAATTATGCGTTTCGAAGAAGGGATGAAAGTAATATCTTGAAAAGTGTTTGTGCTTACTTTAAAAAACTTATATTTACATACCACTGTCCTTATATATTAACCACGTGACCTCGAACACAGCACTTCCTCTCCTCAGCTTCAGTCTCTTGAAGTGTGGATTAGATCATCTGTGCCTAGCACAGTGTCTGGTACAGAGCAGCTTCCCAATGAATTGAATCTTCGCTCCTTCTAGTTTTATGAGAGCATGATTTTATCTGACAAAATGTTTACGTATTTGGTTGCAATATGTCTAAAACTGGCCATACAGTTTGCTAAATTTTTAAGTTAAGTTTCTATCCATGAGAGTAACTAACATCTAATGATCACATACATTATGCAATGCATTTTAAATATGCCCTCTTATTTAATCTAACAATTATGTGAGAAAAGTGACATTATTCACATTACAGGATAAGAGGAGTAAGGCTCAGGAACCAGAGCTTATTTTATCAGGGTTAAATACCATGGGGGTAGTAGGGATGAATTGCTTTCTTTAACTTGCAAATAGTTCACGGAAATGAAAATAATGTATGTGAAAGTGACTTTGAAAATGAAAATGAAATATAAACAGAGGGTATCATCATTATTCTTATGATATGTTGGTGTTTAAACTTAAGAAGGAAAAGTTACTGAGCAAAGGCCTAAGGGCCATTACTATAAAATAAAGAGCATAGGGCCGTCTACATCCGCCAGAGCTTCACAGACTCCTTTTCTGTCTCTTTCTCTTCCCTCCTTCCTTCCTTCCTTCCTTCCTTCCTTCTTTCCTTTCCTTCCTTTCTCTTTCTTTCTTTCTCTCTCTCTTCTTTCTTCTTTCTTTCTTTCTTTCTTTCTTTCTTTCTTTCCTCTTTCTTTCTCTCTTCTTTCTTTCTCTTTCTTTCTCTCTGTCACCTTTCTTTTTCTGTCACTTTTCTTTCTTTCTACCTTTCTTTCTGTCTTTCTTTTCCTTTCTTTCTATATATTGATTGATTGATCTAGAGAAACTGAAACTCATAAGAGCCACTTCTGAGCTTATGGAAGACTGTGGACAAATTTTATGCAATGCATTCCCTGCATCATAATTATTCCAATCATTCCCACCTAATCCAAGAGACACCCCAACAATAGCAAGAAAATGAAAAATCATGCTCTTATCCTCTGTGTACAATCTTGTATTAGTTCATTTTATGTTGCTTATTAAAGAATACCTGAAGATGAGGAATTTATAAGGAAAGGAATTTATTTATTAAAGTTATGTAGGCTGAGATGTCTTAAGTCAAGGTGCCATATATGGTAAGATCATTCTTGCTGGGGGTGGTTTCTTCACATAGTAAGGGGGCTAAGTGTGCTACGTGCTAGCGCAGACCTCTCTACTTCTTCCTATAAAGCTATCAGTTCTCCTCTCATGATAACTCATTAACTCATTAATTCATGAATCCATTAATCTATGACTAGATTGAATTATTCATTAGGGCACAGCCCTCACAATACAATTACCTGTTAAAGGCCTCACTTCTCAACATTACTGCATTAAGGACCAAGTTTCAGTGTGAGTTTTGGAGGGGACATTCAAACCATAACAAGCAAAAAATAAAAATGAAAATGAACAGAAGCCTTTCATAGATACTGTGAAATTATAATCAAATAATCAGCAAACCAAATGTATTGAACTGAGTGCATTTTAAGTTTGCAATAACATCACATCTGGCAAATGTTACTTTCACAGAACTATTCCATATTGCAATTATGTGCGTATAGGTCTCAACTTAGCCACTTTGTCCATCCTGATGCATCCCCCTAAACTTCAAATCTTGGGGACTGAAAGCTGGACTAGAAATCTTTGCTCCACCAGCCAGCCTGGGTTTTTTAGTCATATCAGTGCATTTCCCCACTAGTGACCTGTTTGGCATGGCAATACGAGAGATAGCTTTCACTTAATAATTCGTAAAAGCCATATTACACCATTTTTCTAGATCATCACCGTGTAATACAGTAGCCACGAGCACTTGAAATGTGGCTAGTCCAAATTTACATGTTCTATAAATATAAAACACACATTGGATTTCAAAGGCCAAGTAAGAATAAATGCAAAATGTGTCACTAATATGATATTTGATATTGATTACATTTTGAAATGAAAATGTGTTAAATAAAATATATTGTTAAAATTAATTTTATTCATTTCTTTTTAATATTTAATGTGGCTACTGAAGATTTAAAATTTGCATATATGGTTCACATTACCTTTCTTTTGGACAGGGCTGCTCCCGAATAGTTGGTACCTACTTGCCTTACTTCTGCTTATTACTTTTGAAGGACAAATATAAATTTATGTTTATAAGAATGAAAACCCAAAGTCAAACAACAACAAAATAAACAAATACCCACACTTTCTTGGTGTACATAAAATAACCTTGCAACGAAATAAGCAAGTAAATCAACTAAATAGGCTTGTGGTTTTGAAAAACAAGATCTTCAAAATGATATTTTGCATCATTAAGAGTGTTTATTCATCATGAACCTGTCATCAGTTTGACCTTCCTCTTAACTGTGTTCATCCTTTTATTTGAATTTATCCAAAAGAAAGTGAAAAAATATCATTTGTCCTAACTGGTATCACCCATGGAAAAATTCTGTTTGAGATTGGCTTTTATTTGAATATTCTGGAATCATTTTTACTTTACTGTATAAAATGAGCATAGAGCTTTATTAATATAGAATGGTTGTTCCTCAGAGATCATCTGGGTATCAACCATTCATTTTTCATGATGAGTTGAAGACCTAGACAAGGTAAGCAATTGGCTCAACAACACCTACTCAATAAATGATAAGGCACAATCTGAATTCAGTTCTATCACCTGTTCTGAATTTTTTCTTACTAACACAGCACACTTAAAGACTATTTCCAAGTCTTTTTTTAACCATAGAAATTCAGCTCCACTGTTTTAAGATGAACATCAAACAGTTGAAAATGAACCACTAGTTAAGTTTCTCTAATAAAACTCATATTGAAAAAAGATACCCTTACTATAGAATATATGGGGAAAACATAAAATATGAGAAATTGTCACACAATTTGTCATGGGCTTGGAAGAAGCATTGATAGCACTCTTTCCTGCTTATTCATAGTTTGCAGTTCTAATGGGGGCAGTGTAAATGTAGTATGTCTGTTTTGCTTGCCTTGTAAAATTTAAATGCAGCTTTCTCCCTAAACTGCTGAGATTGTCAAGGTGTATGACCCTTTGTCTGCTTCACAGTCAAATAAACTTAAGCTTTCACACACATAAAAGCATGCATTGCTTCAGCTTCCAAATCATTTCAGCAGATTTGGGTTGCTTTAAATCATTAGTTTTAATATTTAATGCAATGCATCATGATATCTTTGGTTAGTGAATTCATGAAGTCCCTATATCCAGACATCTTAAAAACATTCATAGTTACTATTTTTCAATAATTATTACTTTTTCTTCCAAATAAATCAACCATTGATTTTTTAATAAAATATTTCAAGCATAAAGACAAATACAAATAACATAGCACACAAGTATCCATCACTTAAAAATAAAAATGAGCCATATTACTTCCGGTTTAGAAATTGTGGTAAAATTAATATAACAAAATTTCTCATTTTATCCATTTTCATGTCTACAATTCAGCAGGAATAATTACATACACAATGTGGTACAACCATCATCACTATCACTTTCCAAAACTTTCTCATCGCCCCAAACAGAAACTATAACCACTAAACAATAATTCTCCACTTACTCTTTTCCCAGCCCCTGATTAATCTACTTTCTGTATTTGTGAGGCTATGTATTCTAGGTACCTCATGTACATGGAGTCATGTAATATTTGTCTTTTTGTGTCTGGCTTATTTCATTTAGCATATCTTCAAGATTACTTCATGTTATAGCACATATTAGAATTTAATGCCTTTTATGGCTGAATAATATTCCACTGTATGTATATATCACTTTTGTTTATCATTCATTTTTTGATAAACATCTGGGTTATATCCACATTTTGGCTGTTATAAACAATGCTGTAATGAACATTGGCATACATATATATCAGTTAGATTTCCTGTTTTCAATTAGGAGTAAAATTTTGGTGTCATATGGTAATTCTATGTTTAACATTTTGGAAAACCACCAAACTATTTTCCACAGCAGCCACACTATTCTCCATTCCCACTGTCAAGTTATGGGGGTTCCGATTTCTCTGCACTTTGCCAACATTAGCTTTAGTTTTTTATATTATAGTCATCTTAGTATTATGGACTGTTATATTATCATGATTTTGACTTGCATATCTCTGATGATTATCAGTGTTGAGCATCTTTCCATATACTTATTAGACATGTGCATATCATCCTTGGAGAAATGTTTATTCAAGTCCTTTGCCCATTTCTAACTGAGTGGTTTGTCTTTGTACTGTTGAGTTGCAGGAATTTGCCTTAGGATTTTTAAAAAATGAAATGCTGAAAGTGTAGTTAAAATCCCCTTTTTATGCCTCTCTAATTCCATATTCTCATTCCCTAAACACTTCCAGAAGTGACCACTATTTTAAAATGAGTGTATACTACTGCTGTCCATAAATTACATTTGATTAAATATTTTCATGTTCATGAATAATATATTATTTTGTTTTAGAAATTATGTAAAGAAAGCATGAATCCCTCTTTAATTTTGTTTTATGATTTAATTGTATGTTTTGAGATCTGTGTTGACACATGTAAGTCTACTTCCCTTATTTTAACTGGCATATGATTATTACAATTTATCAAGCCATTTAATACTAGAGGATACTTAGGTAATTTTAATTATTATTATTTTGTTATTATTAACGATTTATCAAGCCATTTTATACTGGGGATATTTACGTAATTTTAATTATTATTATGTTGTTATTATTAATGATTTATCAAGCCATTTTATACTAGGGGATATTTAGATAATTTTAATTATTATTATTTTGTTATTATTAATGATTTATCAAGCCATTTTATACTAGGGGATATTTAGGTAATTTTAATTATTATTATTTTGTTATTACTAACAATGTTGAATTGTGTTTTTGTGCGTGAAAATTACTAACAATGTAGAATCACACTTTTGTGTTTAAGATATATGATAGTGCTAGCCAAACTGTTGTGTTTCAATCCCGGCTCTTTGGTTTATTAGCTACATATACCTGGACAAACTATGTATTCTCTTTCTTCCTAGGTTTACTATCTATAACATGATGTTATGACGGTGACTATCTTATGCAGTTGTTGTGAAAGTAAGTAAGCTAATTCATGTAAAGCACTCAGAAGAGTTATTGGCACAGAATCAGCCCTCAATAAATTTGTGCATGTAGAGATATTCTCTATACCTAGAAGTAGAATTGAGTCATATGGTATGTGAATCTTCAACTTTATAAGACACTGTCATCTTGCCCTTTAAAATGGTAGCATGCCAGTTTATCTTCATATCAGAAGTGTGTGAGAGATCCAATTTCTCTGTATCTGCTCACACCGTTTAAAGTATAAGACCTTCTAATTCTACTCATGTAATACAATTTGCACTGCTTTAATTTTCCAGGCTAATCATCTCTTCATAAATATATCACCAAATACAAAGCCCCATCCATGTTCTTGTCTCTAGTGCCTAATTATATCTTTTTCCATCATTTTATTTTTGTGTTGTTTGACTTTTTTTATTCATTAGTAGAAGTTCTTTATACAATGTGGTTACTAATCTTTATGGGTAATATGTTTTCACATGTTTTTCATGTAGTCAAATTAACCAATATTTTCCTTGACACTTTGTGTTTATTCTACTTAAAAATATCCTTCTATACCCTAACGTTATAGACATAGTCTCTTGCATTTTTATCTAATAGCTTCGAAATTTGCTTTTTTTTACATTTTTGTCTTTAATACATCTGATATTTATCTTTCAGTATGCTGTGAAATAGGAATATAATTTTTCCAAATGGGAAATCAATTGTACCAGAATCATTTATTGACTACCTTGTTTTCCAGTGATTGTTATTGCCATCTGTGTCATATGCCAAGTTCCCTAGTGTGCTTCCATTAGTTGTTCAGCTCTCTATTATTTTGGTCTGTCTACTCCTGCATCAAAAATACATTGCCTTAATCACTACTATTTTTTTTAATAAATTCTGATCTGTAGTTGGACTCCTTAGTCTTCTCAAAAATTGTATTGGATTTCATTATATTTTTTGTTTCATATTTTGATAGGTGTTTAAAAACATAACAAGTTCTGTTCTATGTGATTTAAAAGCAGTAGCTCATTCGTTCCTTACAACTACACTATTAGGTATTACTATTATCATCTCTACCTTATAGATTAAGAGACTGAAGCACCTGTCTCTAAATGAAAAGTAAGATAATGATATCAATCCTACCTTTGTTAATATATGAATCCAATGTAATTTTAGTTATTTTCTAACTGGATTTTTTCAGGCATAACAAAAAAGTCACATGAGAGACAGCACAGCATGGTGATGAAGATCACAAACTCTAGAACCAGGCTGACTGAGTTCTGTGTAGATAACTGTATCATCTGTGAATGAAAACAAACACGTATAGTAAATCAAGTGACAAATTTTGGAGGCTGAATCATGTGAAAGGCCTTAAATGGGAAGCTTCCTAACAGTATCTTCAGGGCATTAGTAAGAGGTATTCAAATCCTATTTTGTCAGACAGGATAGCACTTCAAGGCATTTTGCTTTATGTGAGAGTTGCAGTTTCTCTTCCTCCAGTAGGTTCTGGGTCAAATATCTTATCCACATTTGTGTTCGAGCCCTGTCTCCTTGGAGAAGCATATATGGAGCTTTGAAACCATTATGGACCACTGTAATATCAGCTCATGTTTAATGTGAAAGTTTTAATTCTCTTCTAATTTATAGTGTCTGTAGATATTTTTCTTTTTTGAACTTACCTATATAATAAAATTTTTATTTTCATATAGTCTCATATTTCTATGTGTTTCTAGTTAGAATTTGACATCTTGCTGTATATTGATTTACTATTTAATCCGACAAAATCTATAGATGTCTTATATAAAAGACTGCTTTGATATAGGGAGAATAAAGACTTTTTTGTAATGTTTCTGTATTTCATGGATATTGAACTGGTAGCCAGTTGGATGCAAACAAGGCACACATGCTTTTCTTATTTAGTACAGTGTTTCTTGTAAAAATTGAATTGAGGCCAGGCGCGGTGGCTCATGCCTGTAATCCCAGCACTTTGGGAGGCTCAGGCAGGCAGATCACGAGGTCAGGAGATCGAGACCATCCTGGCTAACATGGTGAAACCCCGTCTCTACTAAAAAATACAAAAAATTAGCCAGCCGTGGTGGCAGGCACCTGTAGTCCCACCTACTTAGGAGGCTGAGGCAGGAAAATCGCTTGAACCCAGGAGGCGGAGCTTGCAGTGAGCCAAGATCATGCCACTGCACTCCGGCCTGGGCAAGAGAGTGAGACTCATCTCAAAAAAAAAAAAAAAAAAAAAATTGAATTGAAACTGATATAGTTAGGCTTTGTGTCCCCACCCAAATCTCATCTTGAATTACAATCACCATAATCCCCTCAGGTCAAGGGAGAGACCAGGTGGAGGTAATTGGATCATGGGGGCAGTTTCACCCATGCTGTTCTCCTGATAGTGACTGATTTCTCAAGAGGTCTGATGGCCTTTTAAGTGTTTGGCAGTCCTTCCTGCATTCATTCTCCTTCCTGCTGCCTTGTGAAAAAGGTACCTTGCTTCCCCTTCGCCTTTTATCATGATTATAAGTTTCCTGAAGCCTCCCCAGACATTCTAAACTGTGAGTCAATTAAA
Source organism: Trachypithecus francoisi (assembly GCF_009764315.1). Taxonomy (NCBI): domain Eukaryota; kingdom Metazoa; phylum Chordata; class Mammalia; order Primates; family Cercopithecidae; genus Trachypithecus; species Trachypithecus francoisi. Next base: position 4,535,535 of record NW_022681471.1, read on the forward strand.
CCCCTTTTCTTTATAAATTACCCAGTCTTGGGCAGTTCTTTATAGCAGTGTAAAAACCAAGTAATACAGTACATTGGTACCAGAAATGGGGCGCTGCTGTAAAGATACTCAAAAATGTGGGAGCGACTTTGGAACTGGCTAACAGGCAGAGATTGAAACAGTTTGGAGTGCTCAGAAGAAGACAGGAAAATGTGGGTAAGTTTGGAACTTCGTAGAGATTTGTTGAATGGCTTTGACCAAAATGCTGATAGTGATATGCACAATGAAGTTCCGCCTGAGGTGGTCTCAGATGGAGATGAGGAATTTCTTGGGAACTGGAATAAAGGTGATAACTTGCTATGCTTTAGCAAAAAGACTGGCAGCCTTTTGCCCCTGCCCTAGAGGTCTATGGAACTTTGTTCTTGAGAGACTGGATTTACAGTACATGATAGAAGAAATTTCTAAGCAGTAAAGTGTTCAGGAGGAAGCAGAGCATAAAAGTTTGAAAAATTTGCAGCCTGATGATGCAATAGAAAAGAAAAACCCATTTTTTTTTTCAGAAAAAATCAAGCACACTTCAGAAATTTGCATACGTAACAAAGCCAAATGTTAATCACCAAGAAAAAGGGGTAAATGTCTCCAGAGCACGTCAGAGGTCTTCATGGCAGCCCCTCCCATCACAGGTCTGGAGGCCTACAAGGAAAAAATAATTTTATGGGCTTTGCATCCTAGAACCTTGCTGTTTTGTGTAGTCTTGGGACTTTGTGTCTTTCATTCCAGTGATGGCTAAAAGGGGCCAACATACAGCTCAGGCCATTGAAAGCCCTAAGACTTGGTGGCTTACACATGGTGTTCAGCCTGTGGGTGCAAAGAAGTCAATAATTGAGCTTTGGGAACTTCTGCCTAGATTTCAGAGGATGTATGGAAACGCCTTGATGTCCAGGCAGAAGTTTGCTGCAGGGGTGGACCCCCTCATGGAGAACCTCTGCTAGGGTAGTGAGAAAGGGAAATGCGAAGTTGGAGCCCCCACACAGAATCCCCGCTGGGACACTGCCTAATGGATCTGTGAGAAGACAGACATCATTCTTCAGACCCCATAGTGGTAGATCCACTGACAGCTTCCACCGTGCACCTGGAAAAGCAGCCGACACTAAATGCCAGCCATATAAGCAGCCAGAAGGGGCACTGCACCCTACATTGCCACAGGGTTGGAGCTTCCCAAGGCCACAGGATCCCACCTATTGCATCAGCATGACCTGGATGTGAGACATGGAGTCAAAAGAGATTATTTTGTAACTTTAAGATTTAATGACTGCCCAGGCTAATTTTGGACTTGCATGAGACCTGTGGCTCCTTTGCTTTGGCTGATTTCTCCCATTTGAATGAGAACATTTACCCAATTCCTGTATCTCCATTGTACCTAGTAAGTAACTAACTTGCTTTTGATTTTACAGGCTCCTAGGCAGAAGGGACTTGCCTTGTCTCAGATGAGACTTTGGACTTGAACTTTTGGGTTGATGCGGGAATGAATTAAGACTTTGGGGGACTGTTGGGAAGGCATGATTGGTTTTGAAATGTGAAAGGGACATGAGATTTGGGAGGGACCAGGAGCGGAATGAGATGGTTAGGCTTTGTGTCCTCATCCAAACATCACCTGGAATTATAATCCCCATAATCCCCATGTATCAAGGGAGAGACCAGGTGGAGGTAATTGGATCGTGGAGGTGGTTTTCCCCCATGCTGTTCTCGTGATAGTGAGTTCTCAAGAGATCTGATGGTTTTATAAGTGTTTGGTAGTTCCTCCTGTGTGCATTCTCCTTCCTGCTGCCTTATGAAGAAGGTGTCTTGCTTCCCCTTCACCCTCCGCCATGATTGTGAGTGTCCTGAGGCCTCCTCAGCCATGCTGAACTGTGAATCAATTAAACTTCTTTCTTTTATAAATTACCCAGTCTTGGGTAGTTCTTTATAGCAGTGTGAAAACGGGTTAATACAGAATCTTTAGTTGGGTTAACCCTCTCCAGGTCTCCAATGCCCTGAAGATGTTTTAGTTCATAATTCCTGTCAATATATTTAAAACTGGGCTTTTGAGATCTAACCTATCCTTGTAATATTTTCTAGAAATTACTGAGTATTTATTGCACACTAATCAGTGCATGTCAAATCTTTTATCGTATGTATTTCTTTTCATTGTAATCAAAACCTTTCAAAGTAGGTATTGTCTTGTCATTTCATATCATATATAAATAAGCTAAGTTTCAAGAAGGTTGAACCATTGACCCAATGTTATGGAAATAATACAAAATGGAGCTATATATAATAGCTGTAAATAATAGTTTGTCATAAGGCTCGAAGTCAGATCTGACTCTAAAATTTGTATTATTTTTAATAAACCACCTTATAATGTGTTTTAAACTTTATATTTTCATTTTATTTTTAAACCACCCAGGATCTGTCATTGGTATGTTTTTCAACTGGAGTAAGAAGACATTTTTTTCTCCATTATGTTTTTCACCAAATTCATGAAGTAATTTTGTAATTGAAATTGATTAAATTCAGAAGCTACATACCTGGTGGTCTTTGATATATATAATTTCATCTCTCCTCCCATAAGCTAAGTGAATAGATGAAATGCAAATAATATTTCTGGATGTCCACAATGTATAGTCAATAGTCAAGTTTTATAGTTTAATTTTATAGTTAAATCCACAGTCCAGTCCTCCCAAATCACTACTGGGTTTGTTTGTGTTTGAGATCTGCCAGAATCACTCTGTGAGACTAAGGTACGAAGGCCCTGGGGAGTGGTCCTCAAAGGAAAGCTTTGTCCTTTCATTGCTGAGCTAGATTCCTTCTGCAAAGTCAACAGAAGTGCTGGAGGAAAAGAATACAGAGCAGCAAGATGGATGAAAAATACCTTTCAGTTAAGGTTTTGCCTTTTCTGAAACTTCAAGTGAAATAACTGCACGATTTTTAGAAACACATGACACTTAAAATGTACTTTTAATTAAAGAACAGAACTATACAAAGCAAAGGATGCTAAAATTAATTTAAGTTTTAGACAGAGAAGAGGGAAAAACTTCTAATCTGAAAATAATGCAAAATGAAAGAGATGCTATTTTTTCTTTTTTTTTTTTCAAACAAGAAATGTTTAATTACTTGATGTTGATACAGTATTTTTTCACTTAAAATGAGACAAATCCTTTGTGCCTTTTGAGGTTTCCTTTTAAGCTACATGCCTGTATCATCTATGTAAAGGATAACTTTTTAAAAATAAAAGAATAATTTAACAACTGTACACACAGGGACAAGCCATAAGCTGCACCAACTGGATCCTAGATCCTCTTTCCCCAAGGACAGCCCTAGAGATGCTATTTTTTCAAGTGAACATTAAGGAAAATAAAATGAATTTAATCAAGAATATGGTACAATGATTTGATGGTAAATAGATTCATGACAGAAGTATAGATTTAAATGTAGTCTCTTGTGTATGCGATCTGTGACCTTGAGATAGTTTTAGAAACCTCTGTTTATTCAGCTCTTCTTCAATGGTATAGTAACACCAGCATCAATTGCAAAGGATTCTTGTAAGGATAAAATTTGATAATATGTGTATGGTTCATTTTTTTTACTCCATATTAAGCAATCGATAAATGCTTTTTTAAATTCTCTTTTCTCCCAGTGAAAACAAATAGGACAGCATGATATAGTTGACAGAACAACTTATTTGAATTTAGAAGAACTGGTTATCTGTAAAAATGTGTATTGGCTCATTTGGCCCTTTTTCCAGATCGTAGACCTAGCAAGTGTCAGACACATACACAGGTTTGACACACAATCTGGGTTCTATTTTTACTCTAAACTTGCCATTTTATGGGATCCGTTGGGACTTTCACAAAAAAGAAAGGGTACCATGTAAATGCTAGCCCTGCCCTACCCCCTTCCCAACCAACAACAACAAAATGAGAAGATGAAACAGTATAGGACAGACTACAGTAGTAGCTTAGTATTTTTTAACATCATAATCTTTGCTATTTATTGTCTGTGGTTAAGGGTCATGAAAATTTATGATTTTTTTTTTTTTTTTTTTTTTTACGCGCGTCCATCCATACCTGGTTTCTGTTGCTCAAACAATAGGTTATAGGTACAATAATTTGAAGGTCTTCAATTATAAGATGGCAAACAAACCTTGAAGTTTTGTGACCTGACTGTTGTATAACCAGAAGTCAGTCACTTGACCATTTGAATTCTGTCATACTTATGTGTCACTCCAAAAGAAATCACCTCAAACTTTGCAGCACACTACAGCAATTATTATTATTATTTTACACAATGGTGGTGTTTACTGTAGTCAGCTAGGTGGTTCTTGCTTGGGATCTCTACATGATTGCAGTCAGATGGTGAGCAAAACTTAATTCATGTTGAAGGCATCTTTCCTCATATGTGTAGCAGTTAATTCAGGCTGTTGACTGAGACCACAGAGACACCTGTCAGCTGAAACACCTACAGGTGGTTTCTCCACATGGTGGAGGCTTCCTCACAATATGTCAGCAGAGTGCCAAGGGTAAGCATCCTGAGGGGAACAGGAACAACATAAGAGACCACTAGGTGGAGGTTGCATCAACTTTTATGGCTGTCTGGGAAATTACATTGTATCACTTCTGACCTACTTTATCAGATCCAGCAGTTACAAAAGCTCACTGAGTTTCACGGAAAAGGGTAATAGTTTTCACTTTTTGACAGAAGAGAGGCAAGGTCCTCTGAATTACACTGAACCTAACAGTAAATACCACTTACACACTCACACATATATACCAGCACAGGAAGATAGTCAATGGACTCGACCTGACAATAGATATACAGTGAACAAAAGTACCTTGTATGCCTATATACCCGGTTTATTTTCATGCCCTCTAGGTAATGGTAAGTATTCAATCTTTTTGGCACATTAATTTCAAAGGCTATGCTTCATTTTTCTTCACTGAAGGTACAAAAGCAGTGTTTACACAGATGTCTCAGACAAAACAAAAGAGAACGTGTTCATTTGTAACTGTCAAATTAATTGCAAATTATTTTTCATTCAAATGAGAACAAAAACACCTCCTAATGAGAGTTAAGATTTGCTACATAGCAAATTCATGATGAAAAGAGGCAAGAGTGGATTAAATGAACCAAGTGCCCCATCCTGACATATTTAACAAGAAAATAGGTTAGTTGGCTTAATATTCTTTCTCAGGGAGAAAAATTATTTAAAATAAATCATCCAAAAATAAATAAGTCTGTACAAAAATCTTAGAAATGATAAATGATACTTCATGAAGGACCGATCTTTGCTTCTTATCAATCTGTTTTCTTTTTATATATGATACGAACAAAATATTCTTTATCTTGATTTGAGTTCATATTTTCATGTTATACCATATAAGACAATCACTATGTTGAGCTGATGTGGTTCCCTAAACTGATGTTTTCAAGTTTTTGTAAATAAAAACTCATTAACCAAATCAACTGACAGTCCAGAAGATCTAAGTGATTTTCACTAATAATTTCATTGTTGGAATTTTTTCAGTTAGGATATACTAAATTATACTGCAGTAAAATAAGCAATCTCACAAATATCAGAAACTTAAAATGAGAAATATTTATTTTAAACTCATATAATATATCCACGGTGGGATAGCTGGGTTCCTTGTACATTTTAGTTGCTCAGAGATTTAGGCAAAGAGAATAGCCACCATCTGAAATTTTGCGGGTTGCTGTGCCAGATGGACTAGGTGGCTTTGGAGGGTCTTGCACTTCCGAAGAAGAATCAGCTTCATTGGCTAGATCAGTTCAGTCCCATCCAACTCCACCAGAGCCCGGAAATGGCTCTGTGTACTCAGAATGGGGAAGAACTTGAAATATTTGGTGAATGTAATTAATGACTACCACATAATTTAATGAATAAACTCAAAGACATTAAAGAGCTAAGAAAAACATAACAGAGATGAATAACTGAAGCAGAGAAGTAGAAGGGAAGTCCTAGGTAAATTCTTTGAATGGAAGATTCTCTCTCATCCAAGAAAGAATCTTTGCAGTATATAATTGGGTATGTGTTCTTTATAGCTTCAGTAGAGTAGATACATTTGAAGTGCCAGTAATGGAACAAGATAAGCATCTAAAGTACAAATGGCCAGTAGGGAGTCACTCTATTCTATAGGCCCATAGGGTACCCCACCCTAATAAATGTAATGCCATGATGATGTCATAGTCAAGAAAAGATAAGCCATTCTATTTTTATTGCAGAAGTACTTTTTCAACATTTTAGATTTTCATGTTAAATTAGTTTTGAGCCCATTATCAGATAATACTTCTTGTTTTGAACTTTAGTGCAGAGAATTGGGGTATTTTTGTCATTATTGGACACAGCAAGGCTCCGCTTCTGTTTTATTTATTTTTCCATCTTATCTGCACTTGTGTTTCCCATTCCCTTCATGTCATAGGGAGCCATTATAATCTGTTTAATACATATCTTTTAGTTACATTCTTTTATAAAATGCATATAGTCTTTGTTCATGCATTTTGAATTTATAAAAATGATATTGTGCTATACCTCATACAATTTCTTTTTTTATTCAGTGATGTATTTTAATGAACCATCCTTGTTGCTCTGTTTATGTCTAGTTTAATAGCTGTAACTACTGCATTGTATTACAGGTTTTCAGGTACCAACTTTTATTTATCCATTTGCCCAACAATAAATAGCAAGGTTGCCTCCAAATCCCACCCTCTAAAATAACGCTGTGATATACACCTTTGCACATGTCTCCTTATGGACCTATGTAAAAATTTTTTGATACATACACAAACCCACACACTGAGGACTGAAATTCAAGATCAGAGGGGATATATATATATATATATATATACTTAATTTGACTAGTTTCAGATTTTTCTCTAAATATATATGTGTGTATACTCACATGTATAGGAAAGTATACAACATATTAAAAGTAATATTTTAGAAGTAGTATAGTCTTAATGTGAGGGCTAGAGTCATTTTTGCCACCATTCAAATTTCCATCCTGTTTCTACAAATCATTGCTTGCATGACATTGGGAAGTTACTTAGTCTGAGACTCAGTTCTCTCATTTGTAAAATGTAACCATACCCAGCAGATACAGTGGTTGAAAGATTTCAAAGGACTGCTTAGCAGAGTCTCTGGATCATAATAAGCACTCAATACTAGCTATGATGATGATTATTGTTATTATTCCTATATATCAACAAAGTTCTTATTATGGTGCTAATTATGATACTATGTTTCTGCTTCAACTCCAGAAACCTTATGTGATCTCTTGTCCTTGCCAGCTACATACAAGTTGGGTAATGCAGAGAATACAGAACCTCTTTCAAACGCTTTGGACTATCTGGGCTTGCTTGCAGTGGGGAGGGCTTTATAGATTTGCATACTTTTAAGTTGGGAAAATAATATATTCTATTATAGGCTTGACTGGGAAGATGTTTCCCCAACCACCTAAATGCCCTGTTATCTATGGACTTCCCTAATCTTTTACTAAAAGTACCCTAGACTGAGAAAACTTAAATAAAGAAATGACTTCTTGAGATCAAATGATATATCACCTTGAAGCTATAAGACTCTGTTAAAGGCATTCCACTATTGGGCTGAGGTTATACTTCCTGTAGGAACAATACATTATGTAGAATCCTAGTTCCTATTCCAGTGCTAGGAACAAGAAGTTAACCAATAAATGTCAGACAACCAAATACCGCGGAGTGAAGGATTGAATTCACTTATAATAGCTACAATGCTAAAAACTGACTTGGTCACTGAGGACAATTAATATTCGATTGTACATATAAATCTCATATTTATTCTCTCTTAAAGCATTTACTCTCAAGACCATAGAGCACGTGGCTAGGGTACACATTCTAGAACAGTAGTTCTCAACTGGGGGAGATTTTGCTTACCAGGAACATTTAGAAATATCTGGTGACATGTTTGTTTGCCCCAGCTAGGAAGATGTCACTGGCATCTAGTGGGCAGAGGCCAAGGAGACTGCTCAACATTCAGTGACGCACAGAACACCCTACCTTCATGAAAGAATTTTGTCACCTAAAACGTCAATCATGCCCAATTTGAAAACCTCTGTTCTAGAGCCTAAGATTCCTTGGTTTGAATTCCAGTTCTATTACTTATGATCTGGGTGACCTTAGGTGGTTACTCAAGTTTCTTCATCTACACAGTTGGCTTTATTTTTGTTATTAGGAACACAAGTAAATTCTCATAATGCATTTTATATCTGGCATATAGATGGTTCTCAGTGAATACTACTGGCCTCTATAATTATTATTATTAAAGTAACTCAAGCATACAAACAATCTCTTGAAGCCCATTTAACAAATATATTACTTTCAAGACCATTACGATCAAAGGCAAAACCACAATTATTTTTGCACCAACCTAAATATATTAAATAGATGTATAATATGTTAACTACTATGTGGGAATGATGAAATATTATTACACCTTTTATTTATTATCCTAAGTTATATGTGAATGTTTTTCACGTTACACTGTCAATATTTCCAAGGACTTTTCTATTCTTGTTCTCAAAAAGAAGAAACGAACTTAACATGTTGAACAAAAATAAGAACAGATTAAAACATAGCGCAGATGCACTAGAAAACTTTCTAGTGAAAGGATCAAAGTCTCTCATTAGCTTTCTGGGCAAACAGGATCTTTTTGTTTGTTTGTTTTCACACAAATAGATACATAGAAAAATTTTAAATGGTTAAATATATGTGCCAGCCATGTATGAATTATATAAAGCTGAGAGAAATTTTAATATATGACAAAATATAATTCAAGCCAAAAAATCATAACAAATATAGAAAGATACAATATACTGATTAAAGATAAAATTAAGTAAGAAGACCATTAGGAACATTTATGGACCTAACAATACTATCTCGTCATAGAGTTATGGCCTTTTTATAAAGAATTAGGCCGGGCGCGGTGGCTCAAGCCTGTAATCCCAGCACTTTGGGAGGCCGTGACGGGCGGATCACGAGGTCAGGAGATCGAGACCATCCTGGCTAACATGGTGAAACCCCGTCTCTACTAAAAAATACAAAAAAACTAGCCGGGCGAGGTGGTGGGCGCCTGTAGTCCCAGCTACTCCGGAGGCTGAGGCAGGAGAATAGCGTGAACCCGGAGGCGGAGCTTGCAGTGAGCTGAGATCCGGCCACTGCACTCCAGCCTGGACGACAGAGCAAGACTCCGTCTCAAAAAAAAAAAAAAAAAAAAAAAAGAATTATACATAAAAATATATGGAACTTTTAAAGACCCTTTCTCAGACACTGAGAGATCAAGCAGGAAAAAGAAAAGCAGAGATCCTTTCTGAGACACTGAGAGATTAAGCAGAAAAAAAAAAAAAAAAAGGAAAAGCAGAGATAGTGAAGTTATAAAAAATACAATTGCATTTGTTACAAAAGGCAGTATCAGTAACAATATCAGCAGCATTAACAGGAGTACAGACTCCTGAATTCCTGCTAAGCAGTAGGTACCTCCATCAGGTTAGTGGGGAATATTGGTTGTAAGTTCCAGACCACAGGCAATAATATCTTCCTGAAACATGGGAAACCCTCTCCTTATCACTTTTATTCTTTTAGTTTTCAACACTTTTGTAACTAATTCATTGCTTTTAATCTCTGATTGATATATCTAGAGTGGTTTTTCTGACTATATACCATGATTAATAACATATAGATCACTTATATCTACATACCATAGGCCAAACTCAGCCCTCAACATGTTCGAAGAAAAGACTAGGAAATACAGTCTTCTTTCTTTGGTTCCAGGAAGTAGAAATGGCAGAATAAACACATAATATTGACTCTGTCACAGTCTAACCTTCTCGTGATGAAACTTTAATTTTTATGTTTACATATAGGAAACACTCATTCCCTTTCCACAGAAGACAATCTGAAAATAAATCTATAATTGCATGTGGCCCAAGGGCTAGGTTGTGGCTCCTCTGATTCCAGGGACTTATGCACTAAAAAGACACATCCTCTGCTATGGCTCCTTATACACCCAGTTTACAATGATGGGGCAGGATTCAGAGCAGAAGAGCTGCAATTAAACCCACCCCAGTCAAACAGTGTGAAATGGGAGACACACAGAAGTTACTCATTGTCAATAGAACTTCTAGAAGACTGCTGAAAAACATGGTGAAGGGCTCTTATCTCAGGGCTAAAAAGATTACTTGCATAGAGCCCAATTCTGTTCTCTGGAAGGACTTCTTTTTCCAGTCTTGGTGGTATCTGGATCCACCTTCTGAGAGGTTCTTTTTATAATTTTGTTTATCTTTTTTTTTCTGCCCATGACTAAAGGTGATGTTGGGGAATATGCTGAAACTGCACAGCCTTCTCAGCAGATTTGTCAATTCTGAAAAGTTGGAGGTTGAAGAATTCTTTTGAATCTTGAACTATCAAAGACTTTTTGTCCAGAATTGTGCTTTCCTTTCTGGGCAATAAAATTCTCTCAGAAATGTAGCAGGCTTCTGACCTATTTGTTTTTAGCCAGCTCTATGTGGCAGTAACTGCATTCAATGTTCTATTTATAGACATATTTCATTAATATGCTTTACTTCTCTGCTTTTTCATCTGCATGTCCAGCTCCTTCGACTTAGCAAATAAAAATACAGGACAGCTAGTTAAATTGAATTTCAGATAAACGATGATTTTTTAAAAATGTATATACCATGCAACATTTGAACCATACTTATCCTAAACAAATTTGTTATTTATCTAAAATTCAAATTTAACTGGGCCTCCTGTATAGTATCTGACAACCGTATATATAAAAAACATGACCTCAAAAGTGGCCTATCCAGTAAAAACGAAATGAAGGAATATGGCATAGGAAGTTTCATTGCCAGGATTAAAAATATCCTATATATTTTCTGCTTTAAAAAATCACCATCTTGAAGTCACTCCCATGTACCCAAGCCAACTTCACAGAGATCTGATGAAATTCATTCTTCCTCTGTGTCCTAAAAGTGGAAATGGCATGACAAAAATGTAACATCATTTTTATGCCAACATAATTGGGTCTCAGTTATTAGATATATAGACAACTCTACACACATTGAATAGTTGATGCACATTATTTTTAAGCACACATGAATTATTAGTAAAATATGCCATTATTTTTAAGCACACATGAATTATTAGTAAAATATGCCGCATATGAAGCTGTAAAGTCATCCTACGCACATTTAGAAGAATCAATATCCCACAAACCATATTCTCCAACCTGCACAATCAAATTAGATACTTAATAACAAAACACATCTTAAAAAGAATATCACATATGAAAAGAAGAAAGGTTCAAAGCAAAATATTTGAGAGTGAAAAGGCAAACCGTTCATTTGGAGAAAATATCTGCAAATATATAAGTAATAAAGAGGGTGTATATATATTCCCACAAATAAATAAGAAAGAAATATACAACCCAATTGAACAATGGGAAAAACATATTTTCAAAAAAAGGATATCCAGGTGGCCAATAAACAGATGAAAAAGTGCTCAACCTAATTGTAATCAGAAAAATTGAAATTAAATCCATACTAAGATACCACTTTAGCCATACATATATGAATTTTTACAGTTTGAAAGAATTGATATTCTAAGTATTTATAAGGTGCAATTGGGACATAAACATTCCTGGTGGATGTGTAAATTGTTAATACTTTAGAAAATGATTTTGGTTGTATCTACTAAAGCCAAACATACATATACTTGATGAAATACGAATTCTACTCCCAGGAATAGATCCAAGAGACCTACACACAATTGCCAAGGCTGTTCACAACAGCAGTATTCATAATAACCAAAAGCTAGAAATAACCCAAATGTCCATGAACTATATATGATTAAATAAATTGTGCCACATCAATGCAATGGAATATTACAAGACAATGAGAATGAATAAACCATTGTTACATGCAGTGCTATAGATGATTCACATCAGCAATGCTAAGAGACAGAAACCAGAAACAAAATAGTACAGAGCACATGATTCATTGAAATAAAGCTCCCCCAATAGGTCAAAACTAACCTCACAGTGACACCGTTACAATAGAGGTTTCCTTTGGGGTAGACAGGGCTAGAGATGAGCATGGAGGCGCTTCGTGATGCTGATAAAGTATTTCTTAATCTGGATTCTGTTTATGTTGGTTCATACAATGTGAAAATTGAGTAAAAACTATTTTTATAATTTGTATATTTTTTGTTATACTTCAATAAAAACTATTTTTAAAAAAACTATATAATTCTGGCAAATAATATCAGTGGATGCTAAAATTATTAGGTGAAATATTCTGAGGGGCAAGGGTATATTAATGCAATTTTAAAGTAACACTTCACAGATTATACATTAATTACAAAGGGAAATGTTACCTTAGTAAATGACGAAATACGACAATTCCCACTTGAGTGGTTAGTGCCAGTTATGAAGTGACAGACTGGTGTTAGGCAACTCCTGACATAATGTAATGTAATACAATGGGAAATACACAACATCACTTATGTAATCTTCTTGACAGTAATTCTTAACCTGTACCTCATCATGAGGAAAAATCACACAAATCCACATTGTGGACAGTCTTCAGTACAACTGGACTGGACTCAAAAAATGTCAGTGTCATGAAAGGCAAAATAGGTAGAAACTGTCCTACAATAAGAAATACTAAAGAGATGTGACAGCCTTGTACAACTTGTGATCTTTGGATTCTGGACCAACAGACAAAACAGCTACAAAGAAAACTTGGGGGACAACTGGGGAAATTTGAATACAAATCATGCACTTGTTAATAGTATTGTATCAATGTTAAATTTTTTAGATGAACATGATAATGTTTCATTATTGTGTAGGAGAATGTTCTTGTTCTTATGAGATATATTTTGAAGTTTTGGGGGCAAAACAATTTTTATTGGTTTGGCAAAGTTAAAAACCTCTTCTTCTCTCTTCTCCCTCCCTCCCTCTCTGTCAAATGTTCAAAAATGTATGTTAGTATTTGGTGAAGCCTCATGAAAGTGATGTTTGTTCTACTATTATTTAAGCTTTTCAGTAGGTTTGAAATTTTCCAAAATAAGAAGTTGAGACAGAAAATATTTCTCCAACTGAGAAAAAAACAATATGCACAGTATACCTCACTATACCGTCATATTTTAATTTATAGTTATATTTATATATGATTATATATATGTTACCCATACAAGGTGGAAATACATTACATTATTAACAATGTTTACTCATGGGCAGTAAGCTTATGGGTCACTTAAATTTTCTATGATTATTGTCTTTTTAAATAATAAGGATGTATTACTTTGTAAATTGAATAAAAAGAAATTTTTAAAAAATCAACTGAGCATTTGATCCAGTAACTGGAAAAAAAAAAGAGCAATAGTGCAAACTCACATGAGGACAATTTTTAAAATAATAAAGATAAAGACAGAAATTAATGATAGACAAATAAAAAATGCTAGAGAATATTAATAAAACAGAAAGCTGGTTCTCTAAAAACATTAACTAAAAGGACAGATGTTTTAGCAAGTCCGATTTCTACCAAAAAGAGAAAAAATATAAATAATTATGTAAAAGAGAAAACAAGCACAAAAATACACATTTAAAATAAATTATATGAAAGGCAAAATAGGTAGAAACCTATTTTGAAAACATTAGAAAAATCACTAGAAAACATAAAACACTAATATTGATGTGATGAAATAAAAAATTAAGTAGTTGAATATCCATTAAATGAATTGAAATGGTAGTCAAACACCCGCCTAGGGAAAATATAATAATAATGTCTAACAGGATATATACAGGAAATCTCTGTACCCTGTGCTTGATTTTGCTGTAAACCTAGAACTGTAGTAAAAAATAAAGTGTCTTAAAAACATAATGCCCATGTTAACAGTGAGATAATTTTACAAGTGAATTATGCTAAAGTATAAAACAACAGTTACTCCTAATCATATGCATAATGTTCTAGGGAACAGAAATAAAGTCAAAGCTGCCAAAAAAACTTTACCTGGCAACCCTAATCTTGGTTATAAAACCAGATGACAATAAAATAAAAAGAAAATACACGCCCTTTTCAGTCATGAATCCAGATGCAAAGATCCTAAATAAGATATGAACTGAAAAAATCCATGGTGCAAGATGAGTACAATGGATGATTAATAAGTAGGATTTTTACCCGGGAAAATAATTATATATTAATATAACAAATAACTACAATTTAAAATATCAATAGACTAAAGAAAAAAAGTCATATGTTGATGTCTGTGCAAATAGGTTCAAAACGTATAGATGATATCTCTTCTTCCACAAGTGTGCCAATTATTCTTAGGTTTGGTTGTTTAACATAATCCGAGACTTCTTGAAGGCTTTGTTCGTATGTTCTTATTCTTTTTTCTTTGTCTTTGTTGGATTGGGTTAATTTGACAACCTTGTCTTTGAGCTCTGAAGTTCTTTCTTCTGATTGTTCGCTTCTATTGCTGAGGCTTTGCAGAGCATTTTGCATTTCTATGAGTGTGTCCATTGTTTCCTGAAGTTTTCATTTGTTATTTATGTTATCTATTTCACTGAATATGTCTCCCTTCACTTATATCATGTTTTTTTTTTTTATTTTTTTACACTGTGCTTTGCCTTTCTCTGGTGCCTCCCTGATTAGTTTATTAACTAGCCTTCTGAACTCTTGTTCAGGTAAATCAGGGATTTCTTCTAGGTTTGGATCCCTTGCTGGTGAGCTAGTGTGATTTTTTAGGGGTGTTAAAAAACCTTGTTTTGTCATATTACCAGAGTCGTTTTTCTGGTTCCTTCTCATTTGTGTAGCCTCTGTCAGAAGGAAGGTCTAGGACTCAAGGCTGTTTTTCAGATTCTTTTGTCCCACAGGGGTGTTTCCTTGATGTAGTACTCTCCTCCTTTTCCTAGGGATGTGGCTTCCTGAGAGCCAAGCCGATAAAAACAAAATTCTTAACAATGTGTGAAATTGTAGAAACCTCCCTAACTTTGCAAAAATTACATGCCAAAAACCTAGAGTAAACATCACTTAAATGAAAAAATATTATAGTAACATCTTGCATAACTATAGTACAATATCACAACCAGGAAATCAACATTGGTAAAATCCAATGACCTTATTCAAAATGCATCACTTTTATATGCATTCATGTGTGTTTTTGTGTGACTATTTAGTTCTGTGCAATTTATATGATCAGGGAGAAAACATATGTTCACAAGTACTAGTGTTTAACATATCATTGAGCTAATTGCCAATTCTGTAAGGAAATAAATCAAATGAAAGATACAATTGAGGAAAACATGTGTGAGTGAGTTTCAGCTGTCAATGAATAACCTTGCATATTAAGTGCAAAATTCACTTCATTTCTTAGACTAAAATTTTATAACTTTTTTTACCTTTTAATTGGTTCCATGATAAACTATTTTCAAGACACTAAAAACAATATTTTAGTATAAGGAAATGTTCCTTCATCAAGTAAATGGTTTTCATAATGTAAAAAAAATTGAAATAAAGAACTGTCAAAAATTTCCATCTGATACGTTCATCTACTCAGAAATAAATAAGAAAATTAATAGATACAAGATATACTAGATGCAAGATCACAGTTTAAAAAAAATGAAATCTCTGCATTGTCTTAATTCACTTCTTAATGGAGAAAGACAATAATTATAATATTTCCCATGGTGATAAGTGCTATAAAAATGAAGCCGATTAAGGGGGTATAGAAAAATAGCGAGTGATCCCTATTTACATAGGATGGCCTGAGAAGGTGATATTTCAAAAAAGACTTGAGGAAGGTGCAGATTTGGGGCCTGGGGTGTGGGAAAGAGGTGAGGAAGCATTTCAGACAGAGAGAACAGACAATAAAAGGCCCTAAGGTAGAAGCTTGTCTGATGTGTTCCAGAAACAGCAGACAACAAGTGTGACTGGATTAGAATAATTCAAGATTAGTAAAGGCAAAGGATATATACCCAGGAGTGGTATTGCTGGATCAACTGTGGTGGTGGTTACATGAATGCACATGTGATGAAATTTCACAGAATTAACATACACACAACCACATATAGGAATGTATGTAAAGCTGGCGAAATCTGAATAAAGTTACTAGATTTTATCAAGTTGATTTCCTGGTTGTGGTATTGTATTATACCTATGCAAGATATTATCATTAGGAAAAACTGAATTAAGAGTTAACAAGGTCTCCCAGAATTATTTATTACCATTGCCTATAAATCTACAACTACCTCCAAATAATGATGTTTTCTAAGAAAGGAAAGAAGTGTATAAAGCTGGAGATTGGGATATCCTTTTACATTCGAGCTTATAGATTTAATGTTAAGTTGGATGTAGACTGTGAGATAGATTCTCAAGGATAGTCCTAAGTTTTGGGGCCCTGATAAGTGCATGAATGTGATGGTTCCACTTATGAAGAAGAAAAACAGTGAGGAAAGTCCAGATTTAGAGACTAGTGAATTTTGTTTTGAACGTGTTAAATTTGAGACACTTATCACAGCTTCAAGAATAGAAGTCAGGGGAATATAGCAATCGATTATAGGGAGAATATCAGCAGTAGAAACAAACTGCAAAAGTCATTGGTGAACTTGACAAGAGTTGTTTTGGTTGAGTGGCGGAATCAAAAGTCTGACAGACATGTGTTCAAGAAGAAATAAAAGAGAAGGGTTTGAACAATGTTTGAACAAGTTGGGAGAGATCAATGAAGAATTTTTTGGATTTGCTTGTGTTTGATGAATGTTAATACAAACTATTTGTATTTTGTTGGATTTTGCCCAACAGAGAAAAATCTGATGATTGATGATCAATAATTAATTTGCTTTTATGCTTGGGTAATAATTTAATTTTCAGCTATGGTTATTCTGCTCTTTGATTTTATACATCGATACATTTTTTCCTCAATTTGTCCCTTTACCTCTTCAATCTCCCTGTTTAAATCATTCTGATGTTTTGTCATCTTGCTTTGAGTATCTGATTTGCTGGATTCATGTTCTTACTAATTTTATAGTGAGAGGCAGTTGCTGGGAACGTTCTTTTATTGGAGATTACTGTTTTGCATACTTAAGTGATTTATATTTGCATATTTCCCATGAATATACGTTCATCTTCCTCACATATAAGCAGCTTGGTTTAGACTTCCTTTCCTATTAAATATATTTTGTTCATTCCTTACTATAGACTGAATGTTCGTGTCCCTCCAAACTCATGTTTAGTGTATACCTTCCAATGTGATAGTATGAGAAGATGGAGACTTAGGAGGGTAATTAGTATTAGATTAGGTTATGACGGTGGAGCCCTAAGGAATGAGATTAATTCCCTTATAAGCGTCATGAGAGAGATTGCTTTCTTTCTCTCATTTCACCACATGAGTCAGCAGTCTGCAATCCAGAAAAGAGGCTTCACCAGAACCTGACCATCCTGGCACCCTGATCTTGGTCTTCCCAGCCTCAAGAATTGTGAGAAACAAATTTGTTGTTTATAAGCTACCCAGTCGATGATGCCTTGGTATAGCATTCCAAATGGATTAGAACATCCTTTTTGATTCAATAATTGTACATCTTATCTGTCTGGCTCCTGAAAGCATTGGAATTTGCTAGCTATGGCTTAATGTAGCTAGTTTTAATGAAATGTTATTCCAACATAATTTGTTAAATAATCCATCACAATATTATAAAATACCACCTTCATTTAAATGAAACCGTCATGCAAACTTGGCTCTTTCTGTATTTATTACTCATTTGAGGTGGTTTCTCTGTTTTTTCTATCATTGCACCAAACCTTCAGGATGATTTTATTACTAAGCTATTTTTAAATATCTGTTAATAGAAGTCGTTTATCACTGTTCAATTTTAGGATTTTATTGGTTAATTTCATACAAATAGTATTCTAGGAAACCTTGAAATAATGTCATCAAGTTTTTAAAATGCTTTTGGAGTTTTAATTGGAATTACATAAAATTTATGTTTAATTTGGAGAGACCTAACATCTTATTAATTTTTACTCCTGGAGTTGTTTTCATTCCTTTTTTGAATTATGGCTACTGCAGCATTTATAGTCAGTTTTGTTTTTTTTTTTTTTTTTTTGGTCAAAAAAAGCAGCTCAAATTAATTCAACCAATCTAATGAATTTTTTGATATAAAATTAATTTATTGAGAATTTCATATCTTTTCACCTTCTCTAGGTTTATCTTGTTGCATTTTTAGCTTCTCGAGTTAAATGATTGTTTGCATTATTTCTGTTTGATAATTAAGTATCTAAGGACATAAGATTCCCTCTGAGAGCATCTTTATTTTTTTCAGTTCATCACTGTCCAGTGGGGGGCTAGAAAGCTAATTTGGAGACTATTAGCACCTATTTTGCTAGAAAAGGTGTATTTCCAAAGAAACGGTAACAGGAGATATTTAAAATAAAAAGTCAAGAAATCTAGGCTATTTTCAGATGAAAATGATATCTTGCAAACAAATCAAGAGGCAGCTTCTCTCAGACGGCCAGGAGAGTAACAAGGAAAAAATACAAAAGTTAAAAATTAACAGCTCTAAAACCTAAGACTGATACACTATTATTAGTATCTGCAAGGAATTTTCAACTGAGTTGGAGTAGGATGAGAAGAAAAAAAACGCTTGTCCTTTCCATGTTTTACTTTGGGAAACAGGAGAATACCACATCTCAAAAAAGAATAAAAAGAGTTTACTCTCTCCACTGTGATATGTACTCTGACACCCATACACACCTACCAGAAAACTAAACAGCTCATCTTGATTTTAGAAACAGATCATTTCAAGATAACATGGGAACATTATCCTAAAGACTCAAAAGTACTTAAAAGAAATAATTACATAAGTATGTTTCACTTATAATATTTCTCTAAGCTTCACAATATGAACTGTACATTTTTTCTGTATTTATAGCATATGTTAAGAAAAATATTAAGAAGCAAAAGTAATGCCTGTTTATTAAAAATTTAAAAACTACAGAAAATATGTAGGAAAAATGTAAAAAGCCATAATCCTGCCACCAGAGATATCTACTAAGATATATTGATTTGATTCCTTTCAGTATCCCTTCTGTGTACACATACACAGACTCACGTGCACATATCTATAAATATAGGTGTGTATGTAAACATGTGTGTATTAGGTAGACATATAAATTCATTAATTCAACAAATATTCTTGAGTGCTAACCAGGTGATGCCCGAGACGAGGAGTTGACAAACTATGACCCATGTGCCAAAACTAGCCTATACGGCAAACTGTCTGTTTTTGTAAATAATGTTTTATTTAAACACAGCCCTTTCATTTTCACGCTTGTTGATTTACATATTGTCTGTGGTAGATTTCATGCTACAATAGCAGAGTTAAGTAATTGCACGGAAGACTGTATGGATTGCAAAGTCTAAAACATTTAATATCTGGCTCTAGACAAAAAAAAAAACAAAAACAAAAACAAACAAACAAAAAAAAACAAAACAAGCACCAACTCCTCTAGGCTCTAAGGGACAATAATGAACAAAGCAACATCTTGGCCTCCCAGGACTTACAGTCTGAAAAGGAATATAGACAGTAAACAGGTAGGTTTATATGATTAATGTCTGGTTGCAATACAGACTATCAAGAAAGATAAATATGGGTGCAGAGTACTAAGGGTATACAATTCTAGACATGGTGGTCTGAGAAGGTCTTTCTAATTAGGTAAGAGTGAAGTAGATATCTGAAAGAAGTGAATAAGTGAACCATGCAAATATCTGGGGCAAGAGCAATTGAGGCAAAAAGAAAAGCACATGTATTGTCACTAAGGTGGATGTGCACCAGGTGTGTTTAGGGCAGATCGAAGAGGCACATGTGGGTGGAGTGCAGGAAGGAGAAGAGCAGTAAATGAGGATGGAAAAGTAAGCTGCAGTCAGGACATGGAGAGCCCCTTAAGCCATAGTAATGAGTTTTGGTTTCATTTCAATTATGGCAGAAACCCTGTGGAAGGTTTGGATTAGGGAAGCGATGGGCTCTGACTTATAAATATCTCCATATATTTTAATATTTGTGCACTAGCGTTACCCAGAAGGCAAAAGCATGAAGTCTTGGAGTATAACACACCTGATTCAAATCCTAGCTTGGCACCTGCTATATGAATGACTATAGGCATGTTATATGAACCCCTTAGGCTTCATTTTTCTCAACTGCATGATGATGTTAACATTATCTACCCCGTATAATTGTTATAAAATATATATTCCAATGTTTGATATACAATATATGTTTAATAAATAGTAGTAATGGCGATAATTTGTCTGTATACATCAGATATAACGAAAATGCATACATATACTCCCTCAAAACTATTAATACAAACATATTTGAGGTGGTATACACAGTTGTTACAAGGGAAAACACTATAGTCATACTGTTGGAGGCTGACTTGGCTCCACCCTACTAGTTGTTTGATCTTTTGAAAGTTACTTCATCCCTCTGGGCTTCAGTCTCTTCATGTGTCAAATGCAGAAAATTGTGATACTTGCCTCAAAGGATATGCTATGAAGATTAAAGGAACACACACATGTAAAGTTCTTAGAATATTACCTGGCATACAGAAAGTACTATGCAGAGGGCAGCCACAGCAAATATAATGCTTTGGTTAAAAGTAGGAAAAAGTGCTCCTTTTTCAAGACACTTTTCTTTCATCTGTTAGAAAATAAACTGACTTCGCTGGAACAAGACATTTTACTGGCATGAATTTTTAAATCATTACTAGAAATAAAGTGAAACATGATATTTTCATTTGCATTTACTTGACTACTCATGAAATTATGTTTCCTTATACCCTAGCTGCTTATCAATGATTTGTTGTTCAATCTGTTAATCATCTTTTTCACATGGTCTATTATTCTATTGTATTTTCTTTTGTGTTTCACATTAATTTGTAGACACTCTATATTGTGATTTTAACTCTTTTTCATAACCTTGATAAATATTTTTGCAGATATTTTGTAACTTAACATGATGATATCTGCACAATAATTAAAGCATCAATCACTCCAAGTAGAGGTAAAAACAAGTATTTCGGCAGAGCTAGAGCAAGGAGTTTTGCAAGGGGAGGTGGTGACAAGTGGAGGAACAGAGAGAAGTATGCAAACCACTGTAACATGTTGAGCCTTGTATTCGCAGTTAAGGGATTTGAATTTTATTCTATAGAACACAATTCTATGGAGTGAGACTAAGAAACAATGTGAAAGTGAGAGGTGACATTCTTAGATTGAGATTATCCACGCAGCAGTGTGGAAAATAAACAGATAGGAGGGCTAATATATCCTCATAGATTAACCTGTCTCTCAATGCAGCAGCTATTCACAGTAGCAAAAAAAAAAAAAAAAAAAAAAAAAAAAAAGTCAGTGAACAACAGAGCATCCCTTAGTCTGTGGCTAATGATGAGAGCCAGAGGAAATCTCTGCTTCCTGCCAGCCACCATATTCAGCAGTACTTAGTAGTACCTACAGCATCAATTGTGGTAGCATCAGTGGCACCTGTACCAAGAACGGCATTTGCAGCAACAAGCAGTCAGACAAGAACTGGCATGGGGTCATTTTTACATTTGGTGGTACTTAAGCAGAAAGTACCAAAGGAAAAAGTAAATTTTGTTAGGCTCTTGAGATATGATAGCAGAGCTTCTGATGTCAAACATCTTTGGAGAACTTTGGTGACACAGCTCCTGATACAGTTTTTGCCTCAAACTATAAAATCTTATATGTATTGATCTCAACAGTACTACTTTATGAATGCTATGCATTTGAGTTTTTATATTCTTATTGTCTTACCATTGCCTTAGCAATGCATTTACAACTTTTGTGATTCAATTCATATTTTATGGCAGTGTTGACAAAGAATGTAGTCTATACTACTCCTGTTTGTAATATTGGTTTCCTTGTGGCTTAATAAATGATAAACTTTTGTTAAGATTATACGGTCATTTGAGAAAAAAGGATGATTTCTACTTGTCATATGAATCTGTCATATCATCAATATAGTGAATACTTCTTTTAATTTAAATTACTTTTTTTGAGACAGAGTTTTGCAATTTTTGCCCAGGCTGGAGTGCAATGGCCTGATCTTGGCTCACCACAACCTCCACCTCCCAGGTTTCAAGTGATTCTCCTGCCTCAGCCTCCCAAGTAACTGGGATTACAGGCATGTGCCACCACGCCAGGCTAATTTTGTATTTTTAGTAGAGACATGGTTTCTCCATGTTGACCAGGCTGGTCTCAAACTCCCGACCTCAAGTGATATGCCCGCCTCGGCCTCCCACAGTGCTGGGAGCACAGCCATAAGCCACCACGCCTGGCCATGGTGTCCAACTACTTACTTTTAATTTTCATGAGTAACTTTATTGGAGTATGCTATTAGAGATAGCATATAGTTGGACTTTATATTCTGACGTAGTCTGGTAAACTGTTATTTTAATTAGTAAATATATCTAATATGAATAAGATCACACACTTATTATCAATATTTTGTGGGTTTTTTTTAGTGCTTTCTTGCTTATCCTTTTGTTCTTAATCTTTTAATTTTATGGTATGTTTTCCTTATTGTTGTCTCCCTATCCCACCTGCAATTAATTTAGAAGGTAGGTAGTAAGCTTTCAGTTTTACTAGTTGTTATGTTAGCTTTTGAAATAATATTTAAACCTTCATTTTTAAATATAAACATTAATAATAGCCATTTCTAATGATTTCCCCTAGCTAAGTTGACAAAATTAGCACATTCATCTTTGTACCATCCCCCCACCCATTTTCTCACACTTCTCAGTTTTTGTTGCTGTGATCTGGAAATTGTGTCCCAGTTTCATATTATTACATTATTTTTCATTATGCATTTTCTTTTTCAAGAATTATATCTGGATTGTTTTAGAAGCAAATTTACATATTAATTTTTATTTAAATCTATATTTTAATCATGTCTCAGCTGACCAGGTTATTTTTTCAAATATACTTTTTAATTAACCAGATATAAGGCCATCCAACCTTTTTTCCAACTGTAGATAACCTAATTTTCTACTTATATGCCTATAGGAATCTTTATTCATCTTCAAAAATCAGAAACTTGACCGAATATATTGTAGATGTAAGTTTTTCTTATTAATGATACCTCATCCATGGTAAGCCCTTTTGATTTGCAGATGCAGCTCTCTGTTCAGTAAAAATGAATTTAATTATATTCTTAAAACATGACTCAAAATGTCCCCAAGTTTTACCTCCCTTTAGGTATGAATAAGATCACATTCATATTAATACTAAAATCTTGCTAGCTCCAAGTTCCCAACACCAAACATAAGTGTATGGTCCCTCCCTCTGAGTTGCGATCAGTTTAGGGGAAGGGTCCCAGAGCAACATTCTTTGAATGCTGAAGTGTAAATGTTTACTGAGGGAGAGCCACTAGTTAACAAACAGCTTCTTTTTTCTTGTTCACATGAACAAACATGACACCATGGCACTCCCAGAAAACCAGAGCAGCTCTGACATCAAGTTCTAGCCCTGCTTCTTCATTATGTGTGAATTTAGGCAAGATATTGACAGCTTTAAATGTCAGTGTCTTCAATTGTAAAACTTAGATAATAATGAAACCTTAACCATAAAGGCATCATAAAGACATGATGAATCAATACATACTTAACATTGAGCATACTAAATTGCAAACACTACACAAACCCTGGCTGCATATACAATTATTTCATGGTATTTTAGAATCACTTATTTCCTTTAGTTAGTCTTGTGTAACTAGGCCAGATTCAATCTTCCTTTACAGTGAATCTTTACTTAGGAACCTTGGTCTGTGTTCACAGACTGGATTTAGTTCAGGCAAACCAAACGATAGCCCACCACCTGCGGTCTGAGCCCTTTAAAATACCTATATGTAACTCAACCCATCCTGTTCCATGTACCAAAGACTTAAAATGTGTATCTCTATCCTGGACTTCTCTCTTGAATGTCAGATGTCTAGCTCTAGCTGCCTACTTGATATCTTCCTTTGATATATATTTCTTGAGATAACAAAAGGTAACTCTTTACTTCCACCAACCTATGAATCTGCCTCTACTCTGTACTCTTCCACCATGCACCCTCTATATCAGTAAACACCACCAGCTACCTTTGTTGGTTGTATGTATTGGAGGTATCTTCTTCGAAATTGTGGCTTGCTTTTTAACTTTGTTCATGGTGATTCTTTCTCACATTTTATAATTCTAAGTTCTCTTTTTAAAAATGTCTCTGTATTCTGGATGGTTTTTCAGTTCTACCTCTCAGTTCACTAATTCTCAACCCCTATCTTATCTATTTTGGTGCATACATGTACATGGAGGTTTCAGATTTAATTGGCAATATTTTTCTTTTAAAATGTGCAATTAGGCTGTATGACTTCTCAGTCAGAAAGGGTTGTTTATTCAGGGAAATCTTTCTTGCCCTGGATTGTAAAAGTGCCTCTTATAAGGGGTTTTAGTCTTGCTTTTCTGGGTCCCTCATATGACAGTACTCCTGACCAGTGCCAGTAATGTCTTGGCTTGTGGATCCAATGCTATATAATGAGCTCATTTTGATCCTCACACTTATAAAGCACAATACAGGAAGGAGCACAGAAACATATGTACTTGGAAAGAAAAATAGGAACACGAATCTCCTGCAATAGCTGAGAAAAATAAGGTCTTGCTGAATGGAATCTTAGAATATCGAAGCTGAAATTATATTTGGAAATCAGTTACTTTTACAGAAAAAAAACTCTTAGGTTAAAAGAATTGAGGGGACATTTTCAAGTTAACATGCATGAAATT
The DNA here is from genome assembly GCF_009764315.1 of Trachypithecus francoisi. Taxonomy (NCBI): domain Eukaryota; kingdom Metazoa; phylum Chordata; class Mammalia; order Primates; family Cercopithecidae; genus Trachypithecus; species Trachypithecus francoisi. The sequence goes on from NW_022681471.1 coordinate 4,560,428, forward strand.
TACAGATCTCAAGAAAATGGGAAGATTGTCAAGTATTCTATAAAAACCCAGGTCTTTCAAGCCTATTTTAATGCTATTTCCATTACATAATTCTCCTTAAAAATGCTGGTCCCACGCAAGGAGTTGCTACCTTTTCTGCAAGCTTTCTTTTTATAAGATACATGTAGATCTCTGCTAAACAATATTGCCTGGCACATATAAAGCTAGTTGAACTTTATGCTTGAGAAGATTTCGGAGAAAAATGAATCAAATAATGAATCACTTAAAAAAAGAGATAAGAAAAAGAAGTACAGTTACCTGCTTTAGTAGGCCCTAGCCTTGGTAACTTGTACTGAAAGAAATATTACTTTATTTGGAAAAAGTCTTTTCACTGTGATTAAGGATACTATCCTGTGTTATCTAGGTGGGTCCTAAAATGCAATCACATGTGTCCTTGTTACAGAGGCAGAGGGAGATTTGTCCCAGAGAGAAAAGCAAAAGGCAAAGTAACCATGGACACAGAGATTGGAGTGGTAACCACGACCCAAGAAACACTGGCAGCCATAAGCTGGAAGAAACAAGAAACATATTCTTTTTTAGAGCTTCTAGAGAAAGTACAGCCCTGCTGACATCTTAATTTGTGCTCACTAAAAATGATTTCATACTTCTGGTCTCTAGAACATTGAGAATATAAGTTTCTTTGACTTAAGCCACTAATTTTGTGATTATTTGTTACAGCATCTCTAGGAAACTAATCCCCTGCACATACCTATTAATGTAAAGTAAGAAGCAATAAACCCAGTATCCTGTCTTCATTTTACAGAAATCAAAATTACAGGTAAACATTATTTTCAGTTCCATCCTGAGCATATTTTTAAATGTTTCTTGCTGAACTTTACATCTTTTTCTAAATTTGCTATACAAAGTACCATCCAATTGTAGAGAACTGAATACTGTGTGACCATGAGTATACAGTTATCAATTCATGGAAGAAGCCAAAGCTGCATCAGTCCAGGAAACTGCACGTGGGGCCTTGTCATTGTGAAAATGGTCAAGGGTCACTTTATGCATGTTTTCCAAGATGCCAGCATTAGTCCTCTCAGAATTATCTTGTGCTATTTTTTTTATTCTGTCAGCTAATCTTAGTATAAGAATTAGTATGCTCTCAGTTACAAGTAACAGAAAATTCAACTCAGAATGACTCGACCAATAAAAATGTTATCTCTTACAGTACTTTGTCTAGGAAGAAAGTTCTTTCCATTGTTTTGCTTTGCCATACTCACAACGGGGACCTTTTCTCAGGTTATTTTTCCCTATGCTTGTATGATGGCTGCTGTAAAGCCAAGCATCACATGTAAACTCAACAATTATCCACAGAATGGCTTTCCCTGTATGTGTTTATTTTTAGGAGCAAGGAAGATTTCCACTGAAAGCCCCTAACTGAACTTCCCTCATGTCTCATTATCCATAAATGGGTTTCACACCCACCCCCAAGTCATACATTGATTGTTTTTCACTAATCAGGAGTTATCCCACAGCTAGAGATAAAATTCCCTTTCATGAGGGAAAATAACTGAGGAAAAGTTGGGCTTTACTAACACAAATGAAGGCAGGTAAGACTGTTGGATAGACAATGAAAATTTCAAGTGAACTACAAATAAAACAGTATAGTTACTTTTCCATGAAATTTGATAACTCAATTTAGTCTTAGTATGAGATGAGCACAATGTGACTCAAAGCAACCTACATAAAAAAGACATTTTTAAGTTGATATAAGTCATTAAAAACCAGAGCTGTGATATAATATCCCTGCTATAGTTTAAATATTTGATTCCTCCAAATCTCATGTCGAAATTTGATCCCCAATGTTGGAGGTGTGACCTAATGAGAGATGTTTGGGACATAGGAGCAGATCCCTAATGAATAGATGAATGCTCTGCCTGGAAGGCGGGGGGTGGGGGGAGGTGACTGAGTTCTTGCTCTATTTGTTTCTGTGAGAGCCGAACAAACAAAAAAGCTTGGTACTATCTCTGCTCTGTCTTGCTTCCTCTCTTACCATGTGATCTCTGTAAAAGCTGGCTCTCTTTCCTCTTCTGCCATGAGTGAAAGTGGCCTGAAGTCCTCACTTGAAACCAAGCAGATACAAGCACCATGCTTCAGGAGCAGCGTGCTGAAATTTAAGTGAAATAAACCTCTTCCTAAAATAAATTACCCACCCTTAGATATTCTTTTCTAGCAACACAAATAGACTAAGACAATCCCAACATAAATATTCTATAATCTAAGGTAGTCAATCCATGATGCATGATGAAGGAGTAGAGGGTAGAAACAGATTCATGGGTTGATAGAAATAAAGAGTTTTCTTTTGCTATCTTAAGAAATTTGAGATACCTGTTATAGATATAAGATGGATATATCAAGTAGGCAGCTAGATCTAGGTAGCTGACATTCAGTAGAGAGGTCCAGGCTAGAGATACACATTTACAATCTTTGGCACATGGAACAGGATTGGTTAAGATACTAGACATTTCTAAAGGTGGTAGGTTGTAGTTAGATTTGTCTGAACCACATCCAGGTATAACCACAAAGCCAAATTTCTAAGTGAGAATTTATGATGAGGAGGATTGAGTCTGGTCTGGTTATACAAGACTAAACAAAAGAAAATAGTTGTTCTATTTAAAGCACTATGAAATAATTGTGTATATAGCCAATGTTTACAGAGTGTCTACAATTTACCAGGCTCAGTGTTAAACCTTAAGTATATATGAACTTATTATGTCTTTATGATGACTGTATGGTTAAAATTTAATTATTATCCAAATTTTACAATTGAAAACACTAAAATTTAGAGTTATTTATTAGTTTATTTCCATGCTACTGATAAAGACATACCTGAGACAGGATAATTTATAAATAAAAAGAGGTTTAATGTACTCACAGTTACATGTGGCTGGGGAGGCCTCACAATCATGGCAGAAGGTGGAAGGCACATCTTATATGGTGGCAAACAAGACAGAATAAAAACCAAGTGGAAGAGGAAACCCCTTACATTAGATCTTGTGAGACCTATTCACTACCATGAGAACAGTATAGGGGAAACTGCCCCCATGATTCAATTGTCTTCCACCGGGTCCCTCCTGCAACATGTGGTAATTTTGGGAGCTACAATTCAAGATGAGATTTGGATAGGGATACAGCCAAACCATATCAAGCTGTCAATACATTGACTAAATTTACACCAAGTTTAGAAAAATGAAGAAGCAGGGTTAGGTCATGATGTCAGAACTGCTCTGTTTTCTGAGAATGCCCAGAAAATACATGGGAATGCAAACTGAATTCAACAGTATATTAGAAATATTGATAATGACAAAGTAGGAGTTTTTTTTTTTTTTTTTTTCTGGGATGCAGGATGGTTCAACATATGCAAATCATACAACATGATACACATATCAACAGAATGAAGGATAAAAACCATATGAACATTTCAATTAATACTAATAAAGTATGTGTAAAAATTTAACATCACTTCATGATAAAACACACACATACACACACAGAAAAAACACTGTGTATAAAAGGAACATACCTAAACATAATAAAAACTGTATATGACAAACACACAGGTAGTATTCTACTGAATAGAGAAAAACTGAAAGCCTTTCCTCTAAGATCTGGAACATGACGGGGATGTCCACTGTCATCATTGTTATTCAACATCGTACTGGAAGCCCTAGCTACAGCAATCAGTCAAGGGAAAGATATAAAGGATATCTAAATTAGAAAGGAAGCATTCAAATTATCCTTGTTTGTAGATTATATGATTTTATGTTTGAAAAAACATGTATAATTTATAAGAAAACAATTAGAACTGATAAACAGATTCAGTAAAGTTATAGTATATAAAATCAATATACAAAAATCAATAGCGGCCGGGCGTGGTGGCTCACGCCTGTAATCCCAGCACTTTGGGAGGCCGAGGCTGGCGGATCACGAGGTCAGAAGATCGAGACCATCCTGGCTAACACGGTGAAACCCCATCTCTACTAAAAATACAAAAAATTAGCCTGGCGAGGTGGCGGGCGCCTGTGGTCCCAGCTACTCGGGAGGCTGAGGCAGGAGAATGGCATGAACCCGGGAGGCAGAACTTGCAGTGAGCCGAGATGGTGCCACTGCACTCCAGCCTGGGCGACAGAGCAAGACTCCATCTCAAAAAAAAAAAAAAAAAAAAAATAGCATTTCTACATTCCAACAGTGAGCAATGTGAAAAGGAAATTTAAAAAGTAATCCTGTTTACAATAGCCACAGATAAAATAAATACCTAGGAATTAACTTAACCTAAGAAATGAAATATTTATATAATGAAAACTATAAAATGCTGATGAAAGAAATTGAAAAGAATAGAAAAAGTTGGAAAGATATTCCATGTTCACAGATGGAAAAATCAATATTGTTAAAATGTTCACACTACTCAAAGCAATCTACAGATTCAATGTAATTCCTACCAATATACCAATGTCAGTCTTCATAGAAATAAAATAAAACAATCTTAAAACTTCTTTGGAACCACAGAAGACCCAGAATAGCCAAAGCTATCCTAAGCAAAGTGAACAAAACTGGAGGAATCACATTGCCTGACTTCAAATTCTACTATAGAGTTATAGTTATCAAAAGAGCATGGTACTGGCATAAAAACAGATACGTAGAGCAATGGAACCAAACAAAGAACCAAGAAACAAACCACACATCTACAGTGAACTCATGTTCAACAAAATTGCCGAGAATATACACTGGGGAAAAGACAGTGCCTTCAATAAATGCTGCTGGGAAAACTGGATATCCAAATACAAAAGAATAAAACTGGACCTCTATATTTTGCTGTATACAAAAAATCAAATCAAAATGGATTACAGACTTAAATCTACGACCTCAAACTATGAAACTACTACAAGGAAACGTTGAAAGTCTCCAGGACATTGGTCTGGGCAATGATTTATTGAGTAATGCCCCACAAGCACAGGCAAGCAATATAAAAATTGACAAATGGGATCACATCAAGTTAAAAAGCTTCTGCACAGCAAAGGATACAATCAACAAAGTGGAGAGATAACCCACAGAATGGGCAAGAATACTTGCAAATTATCCACCTGACAAGGGATTAATAACCAGAATATATAAGGAGCTCAAACAACTCTATAGGGAAAAAATCTAATAATCTGATTAAAATATGAAAAAAAATATTTGAATGAACAACTTCTCAAAAGAAGAAAAGCAAATGGCACACAAGCATATAATAAGATGCTCAACATCATTGATCATCAGAGAAATGCAAATAAAAACTACAATGAGATGTCATCACATCCCATTTAAAATAGCTTATATCCAAAAAAACAGGCAATAACAAATGCTGGTGAGGTTGTGGATAAAAGGGAACCCTCTTTCATGTTCATGTACATGAAGCCAGTTTCATGTACACTGTTGGTAGGAATGGAAATTAGTACAACCAATATGGAGAACAGTTTGAAGGTTCCTGAAAACTAAAAATTGAGCTACCATACGATCCAGCAATCCCACTGCTGAGTATGTAATCAAAAGAAAGGAAATAAATATATAGAAAAGATATCTGCACTCCTGTGTTTGTTGCTGTACTGTTAATAACAGCTAAGATTTGTAAGCTACCTAAGTGTCCATTAACACATGAAGAGATAAAGAAAATATAGTACACATACATAATAGAGTATTATTTAGCCATAAAAGAATGTGATACTGTCATTTGCAACAGCATAGATGGAACTGGAGATCGTTATATTATTTGAAATAAATCAGGTACAGAAAAATGAACATCACGTGTTTTCACTTATTTGGGGTTCCAGAAATCAAAACAATTGAACTCATGGGCATAGAGCATAGAAGGACTGTTATTAAAGGCTGGGAAGCATAGTGGGGGCCTCAGGAAGAGGTGGGGATGGTTATTGGGTACAAAAAATTGTTTGAAAGAATGAAGACGACCTACTATTGATTGCACAACAGGGTTACTATGGTCAATAATGGAATTATCCCTTTTAAAATAACTCAGAGAGTGTAACGGGATTGCTTGTGACACAAAGGATAAATGCTTGAGGTGATGGATACTGTTTCCCATGATGCAATTATTTCACATTGCATGCCTGTATCAAAACATCTTATGCATCCCATAAATACATACACTTAATATGTAACTACAGAAATTAAAATTTAAAAACATAATAAAAAGTCATAAAAAAACACAGTCACTCTTCTAAGGGGCAAATAAAATACTCAAATGTAAGGCTAGCAAGACATTTTCAATAAGTTAACTGTCTCTGGTAAAGAAAGAGCATAAAGGTGACCTTTGGGAAGAGTATTGAAATGGTGGGGAGAGGGCATTTTAGATAGAGGGAACAACAGGTGTATATCAAAGCATGGAGCATGTAAGTCAGTATAATGCAGTGTGTTTACCAAGCCACAAGTAGTTCAGTGTGGATAGAGTATTTTGTGTAGAGAAAGAGCAATGTGAGGTGGGAGATGTGTTGAAAAATGAAGTGAGAATTATCAGGGATCATATAATACCATAAAGGTTCCTGTAAATTATGTAAAGCATTTGGACATTTAATATAACCCCGGAGTTTCACTGAAGGGTTTATACATGGGGAAGAAAGTATCAGCAATGATCAAATGAATATGGTGGTTCATTTAAAGATTGATTTTAAAATGTGGTATTAAAAGATCAGGAAGACCATTTAGGCTGAATTCTATGACACACTTTCACCATGGTAGGCAATTGCCAGGAGTATAGAAAGGAGCTCCACTGTGCACACCTGGGTATGGACAGTGAATGTCCTATGACAATGACTATGCCATGGCTCACTGACTGCCAAGTACAACTGTTAGACTGGAGAGACAGCCAGAAATGCACAAGCAAGGGAGCCACTGAGGAAATAAGTCCTGGAGATGCTGCCCACTGACAGTCAGCAAATAGACGATGGCTACACTGGCTACTTCTGGCCTTGTTGTTGGGCTCCTCTGGCCCTAAAGGGGACCTATCAGGCCCTAACTGGAGATTACTATGGTAGGGAATTCCCCCACTGATGAGCATGTGCACTCCTTCAGTAACTCACCCTAGAGAAGTCTTTTGCTCATTATAATAGTAAAAAACACACCTCTAGGTGGAGATTTTAAATGCTAATGAGACATGTGGCATGTGTACTAGTATGTAGAACCACAGAGCATGTATACCCAAGGGGACCACCTAAAAGATGACTGCAAGTAACCTCCCGTCATGCCCCTTCATGAATAATCATATAAAATTATCATATGGAGAGTCCCCCAGCACTAGCTGCTGCTGGCTTATTCTCTTTTTGGAGCAGCCCACTCTGACTCATCTTCCAGAGTGTACGGTCTTTTTAAATAAACAATGCCACTGCTATTTTTCCAGCCAAACCAACCCAGAGCTGTTTTCCAGCTGGAGCAGCCTGGTGCTGTGTTTTGTGTCAGCCTGCTCCTCACTTGGAACATATTTTATTGTCCTTCAATGAACTCTGCTACTTAACTCTTACTGTGTGTCTCTTGGCTGAATTTTTTTTTCCAATAAGACAAGAACCTAGGACCCTGTAACCCTGCCAGAAACACAATAAATGACTATGTACTATAGTAAAAATGAATAAACAAGGAAGGCAGGGGAAAATAAGGTTTCAGACCATCAAATTTTGGAAAACATATAGAAAAAAGTTATCTTGGAAAGTTAGGATCCATTGAATATTCTGGTCAGAATCATTTTGCCCTAGTACATGTAAGTTTTCACTTGGGACATCAAAGGTGTAGGAATAAAAACATAAAATCCAATGTATACAGATTAGAAAATGTTGGCTCCAGATATGCTACTGGAGATCATTTAGTCTATCATGGCATTATAAAAATCTGAAAACTCAGGTTTATAAAGGCAAACTGATTTGTCTAGTGTCACATAGTTAGCTAGTTGCAGATCTGAACGTAGCAATTTAGGTCTCCTGATGTATAGTTCAATGTACAGCTTGGTATTTTGTTGAGCTCATGTTGAAATATTGAAAGACAGAGAATATGATAAATGTCCTCAAAAATACTCTATGTCACTACTTCTTTTAATATGGCAATCTTATTTTGAATTTAGTTTCCTCATTTTCTTTAACATATGTGCAGATGTCTGAGTTCCCATTTATATGGTGGTAGAAGGAGTAGAATATGAAGTTAGAGAAGAGTCCAGAAACTGGATGCTCCATAACAACCTATTAGAAAGCTGAAAAGCTTATCTTCATCAGACACAATTACAGCCTCTATTTCAGCTCAAAATTTATTGAATTCAAATCTTGGAAACTACCTTAATATGCAATAGTTCATGTCACTGATAGGTTTTGGAGTAGATTTTATTAGCTGAAAACAAGGTATTATCTAAATATGATTTGTTCTTTTCCTAGGTGGTACACTGGGTAAAATTTCCAGCTTCTACAAAGCATTGCTATCACTTTGTGGCAATTAATGCCACAAACAAAAATAGACAAGCAGAAATTTTTCCATGAAATGATCAGTCCTTTGGACTATTCATGAAATAAGTTGACTACAGAATCCCTAGAGGAAAAGTGACCCTGGAGAAAAATTGCACAGTAAAAACAATCACTTGATCAACAATTGAAAACATTTTGTCAATAAAAAATGTGCTTTCACTCCTGACTCCTATGTGATGAAATTCTTAATGTCCTTGCATATGTTAACCACTTAGGGGCAACAGCCTTTAGCTGGAATTCCCCATATATTTCCTATGATGAGTTATTTCCTAGAGCAATTCTTTTTCCCTCCTCGTTTTATTTCCTATATTCCTCTTCACCACATCCAGGGCTATGGTAGGACAGTACTGTGGTGGAAGAATTGATTATGAAAATGAGAAGGTAATCTATTGCTGCAGATTCCACTTTCTAGTTCAAAAATCAGATTTAATCTCAACTCTAAATCTTTACTACACTCTCCTTTCCCTCATCTCTTGACCAGCATATACACTAAACTCCAGTCATGCTATTTACCCCAGACCCTAGTCTCCTTTGAAAAAAATATCCCCAAATAATCAAGTCCAGATTTAATAATAATAATATTATAAAGATAGTTATGACTTATGAGGAGTTTAGTATGTATTTGGTTCTATTAAGAGCTTTCTAATATATTACTTGATATAATCCTCATAATGATAATCTGAGATGGATACTATCTTTATTTAATTGTTATGATTGATTCATGTGTATTAGTTTCCTGTGCCTGCTGTAAAACATTACCATGAACTTGTTGGCTTAAAACAACAAAAACATATTATCTCACAGTTCTGAAGGCCAGAAATCTGAAATCAGTGTTACCAGAGTGAAATCAAAGTGTTGTCAGGGCCACACTCCCTTAGGAAGATTTAATTGAAATTCACTTTCTTTTCTCTTCAGCTTCTGGTGGCTGCCAGTATTCCTTGGCTTGTAGATCCATTATTCCCATTTTGGCCTTTATGGTGACATAAAATATCTCTCTTTTACCTAAGAATGCATGTGGCTACATTTAGGGCCTACCTGGATAATACAGAATGACCTTCCCATCTCAAGATCCTCTGCTTAATCATATCTGCAAAGTCACAGTTATTGAAAGAGAAGCAGGTAGGACAGTTGACCCCAGGGGGTCAACTGAACACTAGAGAAGAGAGGCATAAACTTGAAAGTGCACAACTCAAAAAAGAGGAAGTTTTCATCCTCCCCAACCCTTATCTGAAAACCTCAACACTACCTTACTACAATTATGATGGTGTATCAGAGCTTTGTATAAGACATTGCACAAGTTGCAGTGAGTTGTTGCTTTTCTCAACCCTTTCTTATGGGAAATGGGGAATATCACCCATTTGTTTCAAGCAGAGAAATCGGATATACAAACAGACAACGGTCAGACCATATATGACAATAGAACTTTGACACACAACCACTGCAGCAATCATCCTGAGAAGTCACACTACCGGCTCTTTAGCAACTGTCCCCCAAACAGAATGGACTTGGTCAATAACTGCCCACTTCTCCAATTTTTGTCCCTACTGCTTGCTCAGGACCAGGAAGAGAAAGCCGAGCCTGCCCCCGCCAACTGATCATATAGGATACTACACTTCTAGATAGTCTACTTCTGGCTTCCCATATGCCAATAACCTCCAACCAGAGTCTCCTGAAACCTTCTCCTTCATTCACTCTAAAGCTTTCTCACTGCTTTGCCTGCTTTTGAATCTCTGCCAAACACAAATGATGGTGGCTAACTCCTTTGCACAGCAAGCTCTGAATAAATATCCTTTGCTTATTTTCATTTGTGTGGTATTTATTCATTTCTACAAAGCAGTGGATCTTTGTTTCTCCACATCAAGTAGGGCACTTTTAATTTAATTACTCTTACACTAAGAGAACACAAATCTTGTACACCCCAGCTTGTTTCAAGATTCTGATGCTTGATTTCAGCTTCATTTAGAGAGACATGTATCATATTTCTAAGCAGAGCCTCTTTTTATTTTGTATTTTATCTAACATAGCTTTGTGTCTGAAATAGGGGACTTCAAAGCATGAACATGTGACGTCATCTTAAATATAAGTTTCACCTTTTGCTCCATAACATTTTTTGGCATCTGATTGTGATAGGCAATAGGCAGGTAGTTCCCATTTGTATGAATGACACACGGATAATAATCATTATTATATTAATGAAGGTACATGATGCTGACATTTTGCTAATAACTATTACATTGATGATACTTGCCATTAATGGCTAATAGTGTGTATTCAATGGCCAGCTTAATAAGATGGTTTGTCTTTCTGCCAATTGATCAAAAGAGTTGAAATACAGAGCTGTGAATAATCAATGCAAAATAATGTGTAAGAGTCGATGTACAACTTACTTGCAATTAATTTTTATCACAAAACCTGACTGAAGGATAGTTTCAATACAAAAGGATTTATATAAGAACTTCAAAGCAAAAAGGAAGGCAGAATATTCTAACACTGAAAGACACCAATGGGAATATTAAGCCTCCATTTAATTCCCAGAAAATATTAATAAAATATATCATAACATTCTAAACACTACACTCTTCTATAATAATATTAGCTAAGTCTGCAAGGAATAATGTGTGTTTGTATGTGTGCATATATGAGTGTCTGTGCATGTGTATGTATAAAGAAGGTGGTATAGATGGGGGAGAAAAAACACCAACAGACAAAACTGTAAAAATATAGACCTAGCACACATGGATGCCTTTACTTGCAAATTTCTCACTGAGATATCCCACTACAAAAGAGAGCAATTGTTTAATGTAACAATTATTTTTCCCATCAGTTAAGTGAAGTCTGAAAATCACAATGAGACATGAATTCCTATGTACTAAGACTTTTTTCACTGTTAAAATGCAAGCCCCAGGAAATTGTATCACTGTGATTACAGTGAAAAGACCTTAGGCAATTTACTTAACCTCTCTGAGCCTCAGTTTCCTAAATGATAAAATAGAAATAATGCTAGCTGCATCATAAGGTTATGAGGGTTAAATGAGATAATGTGTTTATATGTGTGTGTGTGTATGTGTATATACACACACATTATATGTATACATACACATACACACACACACATATATATATATATATGACATATGTATCAGGGTGCATGCACAGTACATGCTCAGTAAATGGTAACTTGAGATGGTAGGATTTTGCTCAACTATTTGTCCTTTTCAAGTATCTTCAAACGTACAAATAAGCCTGGCATTTAGCACACAACAAGCTTTCAACCTGTTCTCACCACTTTCTCTAAACTGTTATCAACCTCTTACTGTGTATGAGTTCACCAAATATTTTTCTAAGAACCTGTTTTGATAAAGAAAGAAGATCAGAAGAACATTAACTGTCTTCCAGGGAGAAGGAGGGCCATCACTAGTGGGAGAAGAGGGACTGACAGAAAGGCTGGGAGAGATAAATGTTACATGCACTTGCCAAGTTTATCTTTTAATATAGAAAAACTTCAAATTTATATTTTTCTTTTCATGTAACTATTATCTAGTTAGATTACTCACTTTATATTTTCAGTGATAGATATGTGATGTATCCAAGATAACTGTCATCTTCATCATAAAGGTGGTTAGCTAGCATATGAGTACCCTAATCAAGAATCCATCTCCAGGGGAGGTTATTAAGCATCTTCAATACAGATATAAAAAGATACACCCTGAAGGTATGTTAATCAGCATGACAGATGTCATTTTCAGCAAACTATCGCAAGAACAGAAAACCAAATACCACATGTTCTCACTCATAGGTGGGAATTGAACAATGAGATCACTTGGACACAGGAAGGGGAGCATCACACACCGGGTCCTATTGTGGGGAGGGGGTAGGGGGCAGGGTTAGCATTAGGAGATATGCCTAATGTAAATGATGGGTTAATGGGTGCAGCACACCAACATGGTACACGTATACACATGTAACAAACCTGCACGTTGTGCACATGTACCCTAGAACTTAAAGTATAATAAAAAAAATGAATTTTTTCATTGATGAAATAAATGATGTTCAAGATATATAAATGGTTTAATATACACTAAACATATAGACACCATTGTATTAACAAAAATAAAATTAGGTTAGAAAATCTCCTTACAATGAAAGACTTGGAACATGTTTTAAAAGTCTAGAGTCCCCTTCAAAGATGGAGAAGTCTTCTCTAACTCCCCGATGAAATGAATATTTACAGCCTAGTGAAAGAGCTGTCTCAAAAACTACTAACAGATTTAGTGGCAAATGAGAGAAATTATTCCTAAAGTCAAAGATAAGGCTAGCACGAATAGATGGTTTACTAATATACTTAACACCCCACTGGAACTAAAGTAGAGTTATGATTCAGTAATTTACTTTAATAAGGGAAATGAAATTCATAACACTTTTCACAAGATGATTTCTCTAACATATTAAGGAGCACAGAGACCAGGAAAGGGCAGTAGTAGATGCTCTGCATTTAGTAGGCTAATGCTCATGTGAAAGTAGGCTTACTTTAGCCATTTGCTGATAGAAATGGGGCAGAAAATCCTCTAGAAGACTGCAGTCAGACGAGGTAGTTAAGCCAGTTCCAAGAAAACAACCTTAGATTCCAGAGGTAATACCTTAGATTCCAGAGGCAATACCTTAGATTCCAGAGGCAATCCTAAGAGGCAGTAAAGTTTGGTGATAAGGCCTCTGAAGGCAAAATAAACCAAGCTGAGCTTGTTTCTAAAGATTTTTTTTAGGGAAGAAGCCCACTACAATTAAAATTGGTAAGAGATCCACAAAGGTATTCTGAGATTGAGGTGGTTTCCTCATTATCTTGCAAGATTAACAAAGGAATTATATGAACTGGCAGTGGCTCCCAAGTGATGATTGCTTTAGGAAATACAGAATTGTTTAAAAGTTTGAGTAATATAGACACACTTGTTTTGAAAACTAAAATTAAACTGGAAATATTCTGGTGATCGAGCAGGAAAACTGAACTGGTAGTAGCCAAAACTTCAGAAGAAATCATTGAAATGGATAGGTTGGGGTGAAAATGGCATTTTGAATCTGACAAACAAGTTTAATATTTTTATGATTACTGTCAGAAGAATAAATAGCAACATGTCAAACTGCCTAATGGAAAGTCTGTATTTAATACAATGACTACGGAAAACAGTACGAAAGCTCCTCAAAAAATTAAAAATATAATTACCATATGATCCCCAAATCCCACTTTTGTGTATATATTTAGAAGAACTGAAAGCAAATATCTCAAAGACCTATTGTCCAGCCAGGCTTATAGCAACGTTATTCACAGTAACTAAACTGTAAAAGCAACCCAAGGGTTCATGGACAGGTAAACAGATAAAATGTGGCATATACATACAATGAAATATTATTCAGTCTTAAAAAGGATATAAATTTTTATACATAATACAACATAGATGAACCTTGAGGACATTATGCTTAGTGAAATAAGACTGTCACAAAAAGACAAATACTGTATGATTCCATTTACATGAGATATCTGGAGTAGCATATTTTATAGAAATGAAAAACTAGAAAGGTGGTTACCAGGGGCTGTGGAAAGGGAAATGGAGAGCTGTTGTTTCATGGTTATAGAGTTTCAGTTTTGCAAGATGAAAAACTTCTAGATGTTGCTTTCACAACAATGTGAATATACTTAAAACTATGGAACTGTACATATAAAATGGTTAAAATGATAAATGTTATGATGTGTATTTTTACCACTATTTTAAAAACTCAAGGAGTAATTGATAACTGAACATTGGTGTACCTACCATGTAAATCAAGAAATAAAACATTACCAGAAAAAAAGTATATATTTAATATTCACAGAAAGCAAATTGGGGGAAAACAAGCTGAAACCTCCTCAAACATAAAGTATTTGAAAGATATAGGGGTATTTTAAAAGTCTACATATCCACTTAATTCTCAGAGATAATGGTACAAAAAAGCCTTACATCAATTATTAATTGTTATAGCAGTGGGTGTACTGACTACATTGTCCAAATAACTAATGAATTAATTAAAGCCCCTGAAAATACTTAGTTGTAATTGACTTCCCTATTATTTTTTCAATGTATCAGCTGAAAAGGAAGGTAAATTAATTTACCTTAATATTAATTAATTACTTAATTACTAAACTAAATATATGATCTAGTGGATTGTCCTTATTACTATACTCTGCTTGACAACTATTATAAATCAGTGTAGACTGACGTTGCTTCCCTCTTCTGTGTTCCTCCCTATAAAATACTTGGTTTTTAAAGATGATATAATCTTTCCCACTTGTTTTTTTTTTTTTTTTTTTTACAATCTACTGCTGTAGACTTAGCAATATCCTCCAGGAGTCTTTCTTTCCTTCTCAGGGGCTGGGGAAAATGCAAATGGAGATTGTTTTTTTATGGGGATAGAAGTTTCTACTTTTTTGTTTTTATAAATTTTACTACTCTAGATATCTCATATAAGTGGAATCATACAATATTTGTCTTTTTGTGACAGGCTTACTTTACTTAGCATAATGTCCTCAAGGTTTATCTTTATCAAGGTTTACATCCCCAGGTTTACCTTCCTGCCATCATTTGCCAAGGAATGCAGTATACATTTGTCTTCCTTCGGTAAGGTTATATCATCTTTAAAACCTAAATATTTATAGGGAAGGGGGGAAAGGAGGGAGGCAACATCAGTCCACACTAGGTTAAAATACTTTTCAAGCAGAGTATATTATTAGTGGCAATTCACTAGACCATATATTTAGTTTAGACATGTAAATCACCAAACTTCAGGAATTCTGCATCTTAGTGTCCGGAAATGGTCCCTGCAGAGTCATGAAAGGACCAGCTGTGTATTAGTCAGGACTTAACTGCAGATAACAGAAATCTCTCTTGTTATTATAGACAAATAAAAGTGTTTATTACAGGAATTAAGTATTTGTGAAATTGTAGAAGGGTCAAAGAACCAAGCTCCAGTCTGAGCTTTGGATTAGTTACCAGAACACCACCAGAAAACAAACTTGTCAAGGAAACTGCTCTCTCGCTCTCAGTCAGGAAGATGGAGTCAAGAAGCTGACATATGGGGCCACTGTCTGAACTTCTGGATCCAGATGCGCAGTATGATCCAAGGAGCTGGAAGCTGTTGCTGTACCACTACCTGTAGTTGTAATTTGATGATTATGGAGGCTCCAGAGCTATGCTACATCTACTGGATGTACACCAGCAAAACTGATGCATCATTGACTGCAGCTCCTCATCTCCCACTTAATTTCTAAATAAGATCTAATCTGCAAAACCTAACCATCTTCAGAAACAAGGGAGTCTATGAAGTATAATTTCTGGCTTTTCAGCCTCTATGGAGTAGGAAGGAGGTAAGGATAAACGTTGGATTAACCCAACTGTGGCTTCCTCCAAAATTCAGAAAGACTTCAGTGCAAGAAATTACAAGGGGCAAAGACTACTTACAACACTCTAGAAAATAAAATACAAATGCACAGACAAATGGAACAGAATAGAGAATGCAGAAAAAATGACACATACCTACCAGCATCCGATCTCGGATAAATTTGATTACAAACAAGCAATGCGGAAAGGACTTGCTATTCCATAAATAGTGCTGGGATAACTGGCTAGCCATATGCAGAAGATTGAAACTAGACCCTACCTCTCACCATACACAAAAATTAAATCTAAATAGATTGAAGACTTAATATAAGACCTAAAACGATAAATTCTAGAAGAAAACCTAGGAAATACACTTCTAGACTTGGTCCTAGTCAAGTAATTAATGATGAAGACCTCAAAAGCAATTGCATAAAATCAAAAAATAGACAAATGCGATTTAGTTAAACTAAAGAGCTTCTGAACAGCAAAAGGAATACTCAACAGGTTAAAAAGAGAATCTAACAGAAACAGAACCTCCCATTCAACATAATGGGAGGGAATATTTGCAAACTATGCATCGGAAAAAGGACCAATATCCACAACTATAAGGAATTTAAACTAATCAATATGAAAACCACAAATAACCCTATTAAAAAGAAGGCAAATGACAACCACTTCCCCAAAAAGACATAGAAGTGGCCAAGAACATAAAAAACAATGCTCAATAACACTAATCATCTGAGAGACCCAAATCAAAACCAATATGAGACATCATCTCACTCCAGTGATAATGGCTATTATTAAAAAGTCAAAAAACAAATTTTGGTGAGGTTGCAAAGTAAAGGGAACACCTATACACTGTTAGTGAGAATGTAAATTAATTCGGCCCCTGCAGAAAGCAGTTTGGAGATTTCTCAAATAAAAACACACCTACCGTTCGACTGAGCTCTCCCACTACTGGGTATATATTCAAAAGAAAATAAATCATTCCACCAAAGAGACACAAGCACTCACATGTTCATCAAGGTACTATTCACAATCACAAAGACATGGAATCCACCCAGGTGCCCATCAACAGTGGATTGGATAAATAAAATGTAGTCCATATACACCATGGAATACTATATAGCCATAAATGAATGAAATAATATCCTCCAAAGCAACATGGATGGAGCTGGAGGCCATTATCCTGAGCAAATTAATGCAGAAACAGAATACCAAATATCACATGTTCTCACTTACAATTGGGTGCTAAATCTTAGATTCACATGGATATAAAAATAGTAACAAGAGGCATTGGGGACTCCAAGAGAAGGGAGGGAGGGAGGGGAGCTAAGACTGAAAAACTTCCTATTGGGTGCCATGTTCACTATCTGGGTTATGGGATCAGTACATGTCAACACTCCCCCATCACACAATATACACTTGTAACAAACCTGAACATGTATCCCCTCAATTGAAAATTATTTTTCTAAAAAAATGAAAAGCGTTTCTCTGCCTGACTGTTGAGACACTTGTAGATGCCATGGTTGAGTGTTTATTCTATTGTAATATTTTCCCTCTGTCTACTGCAATAGTCATTCTCTCCTATTACAATTATCCCTTCCTCCTTATTGCAATAATCTTTTCAAATAATGTTCTTAAATTCCAATTTTTTGTAATTTGACAACTGTTAAAATATTCTCCGCCGCTGGAACAGAGAGAACTTGTGCCACTTGCCCAGATGGATTTCAGAACTGCTATGAACCAATGACTGCTAAGTATTTCCTGCACCCCAAACCATCCCCTTTTGGAAGGACAGTATTTATTGCATTTATAACCCTGTCTTGCCATTGTATGTTGGTGTGGAGGGAAGGTAATATGTTTTAGTTCACAGACTTCCAGAGTTGAGCAATTGCAACCAAGGAGCTTCATTTGCATCTGGACCTGATTGATATGAGATTCTGGACTCAAACTTAAGCCCAATGCCTTCATGGAATAAGATTTCAGGGCTTTGGCTGGGGACGGGGTGGGGGTAGGAGGGTTACATGTATTCTGCATGCAAGTGAGACGTGAACCATAAAGTGTCAGATGGCAAACTATGGTAGGCTATTACACTGGTGGCCTCCTATCAACTGTACCCTTGTCTAGTCCCCTCCCACACTGACTCTGGGCTTGGTCTTGTGACTTGCTTTGGCTAATGGGCAATGTGTTTGTTTCTTAAGGCGACTGTAAAAAGGTGCCACAAACAAGCTGGCTTAAAACAGAAATGTATTATCTCTTAGTTCTAGAGGCTAAGGTGTCAGCATGGTTGTGCTCCCTTTTAAGGCTCTAAGGGAGTGTTCTTTCTTGCATATTGCCTATTCTTAGCTTCTGGTGACTCTTGGCAACCATTGATATTCATTGGTTTGTAGCTGCATCACTCTAATCTCTGTCTTCACATGGCCTTTTTTCTATGTCTCTGTGTCTATCTCTCCTTATTAGGACTCCAGTCATTTGAGTAAGGCCCTACTCTAATCCAATATGGCCTCATATTAACTTGATTGCATCAGCAAATATACTGTTTCCCAATAAGGTCATATTCATATGTTCCAGATAAACATTAATTTTGGGGAAACATTATTCAAACTGGTACAGGAGGGTAACAAGCATGATGCAAGCAGTGTCTTGCTCTCTGGAGCAAGAAGCATGTGAAAAAGCCCTGGAAGGTGAGATATCATGTAAAGAGAGGGGCCACTTGGCAGAAAAACTAGGGCACTTCAGCCAACAGTAATAGCAAGACTACAGGCATGTGAAAAAATCTTCTTTGAGCTTCCAAGCCTGGCCTAGCCACCAGCTAAAAACAGCTGAATGAGCAGAACTGCCCAGTCAACACATAGAATCATAAGAAATAGTAAATAGTTGTTGTTTTATACCACAGAGTTTTAATGTACCTTACATGGTAACAGATAACTGAAATTGTGGACAACTTCAATTACTGAATTAGCATAATTAATATTATTAAATGACCCAAAGGAACCTAAATTGATTGGAGACCTAGAGACAGATGTTCAAGAAGCTATGGCCAAACACCAATTTGAGAGGTATTTAAATAGACAGAGGAGAATTGAACATGTATGGGGCTTTCTTGTGAATACTGTGTCCAAGGTAACCAAATGTGATAGACAAATTTCTAAGAATTACTCCCCGATGAATGAAAACTGTGAATATGATTTCACTATATGATTATGTTACCTCACATGCCAAAGTGTGGGTCTAATTTGATCACACAAATATTTCAAAAAAAAGAAAGCTTTCTTTATATGGTGACAGAAAAGAAAGTTCAAAAAATTTGAAGCATGCAAGGATTTGATGCAGAAGGCTTCCAGGAGCAGAGAATTGGCCCCTGGCTGACAGCCAGCAAGGAAAAGCCAGCTTCAGACTACAATCACAAGATACTAGATTCTACCAACAGTCCAAGCGAGCTTGGAAACAGATTCTTCTGCTTCCAGAGCCTCTGCGTAACAGTCCATCTCAGTCAGCAGTGTGATTTCAGCCTTGCAGAGAACCCAGTTGAGCCTGCTTTGACTTCCCATTAAATAAATGTGAGATAATAAATGGATGTTGCATTAAGCCAGTAAGTATGTGGTAATTTGTCATACAGTAATAAAAAATAATACACCAACTCACTTCAATTGATGGGGAAAGTGTTACTTTACAAGACACATCCAGCTAATATTGGAAAGTCACCATATACAATCCCTAATGAGACTATTAATTATGCAAGGGTTTTCAACTGCTATTAAAACCATCACGTGAATGAGTGTTAGGAGATTAGACATTTGTGTGGTGTCAGGTAACACCATACAGATAATTTTCTGGCCACAAATGGAGAAACAATGGAGGAACCAGCTTTTAATCACATAGCCAATCTCAGGATGACTAATAGAGGAACAGTGAGGTGTCATATCTCCCTATGTAAAATATAAAATAAATAGCATCACCTATATTCTCACATTGCTAAAAGTTTTCAATTTGATTTTCATTATAAATGATAGAACAACAAATTAAACCACAAGAAGATAACAAATTTAGAAATTGTGTCATTCAACAGAAAAAATGTCATGTGCTTTCCAGCCAGTCAAATTTTCTCACAAAAGCAACTGCTAAAATTGAAATAAACAAACAAAACAAAACTTAAAGTTATACAACTTGTGATCTTAAATTAGATGTTTGTCCACACTGATCTATTACCCAAAAAAAAGTTAATCCTCACTTTACAAATTCTAATCCTCACTTTACAAATTCTAAGAACCCAGCCACCTAAATCTTTGAGCAGTGCATGAAGAGTAGACGCTGTCAGTTTTGTGCCTCTCCACATCGTGTAGGTCCAGCTCCAGGCCAAAATCCAGGTGATCCTTTAGGCCCACCCATAGGCAGTAACAAGGGTTTTTTGGCAGGACTTATGGGAAAAAAAAAAGTTGTCCTCCCCACAGCAGACAAGGTACATAGTCTGGAGGGAGTTATAGTCAAGGACTCAGGCCTCCAAGCTGACCACACTGTTAAGCATATCTGCAATCCTGGCCCAGATGACGTCATTAGGAAGCCTTCTTATCAACGGGTTCTTGGATGAGATTTTTACTGAGACCACCTTATCAGGGACATTTGAAATCATTTTTTTCCACTCCGACTCAGTCTTCAGTACTTTTCTACCACTAACCTTTTTCCTCCTACCTCCCCTCAGCCAACTGGGTTCATAAAATGGCAGGAGCCTTTTGTTAAGGGCTCCCTTGGCAGTGAGCTGTTTCCTCTTCTGTGCGCTAATACATCTGACCTTCACTCAGTTCTATTCCATGGAAAAAAAAATAGAATGCCAAGAAACTGGCATGTTAGAGATTGAATTTTTTCCTTCTAAAACTCATATGTTGAAGTCCTAACCCCTGGTACCTGAGAATGGTGACCTTACTTGTAGCTATTGTTTTTAACAGGTAATCAAATTAGAATGAGATCATTAGAGTGTGCCCTCATCCAACATGACTGATGCCCTTATTAAAAAGCGAAACTTAAATACACAAACAGGGAGAATGTCATGTGAAGATAAAAGCAGAAATCAGGATGATATACTTACAAGTCAGAGAAAGCCTGAGATTGCTGGAAAACCATGAAAGAAAAAAGAGGCATAGAAGACGCCCTCATCCTGCTACCCTCAGAAGGAATCAACTCTATCTTGAACTTCTGGCCTAAAAATCTTTCAGACAAAAAATTTCCATTGCTCAGGCCACCCAGTTTGTGGTACTGCATTATAGTCTCCTTAGGAACTTATACATGTCTTCTTGGGCTACCGTTTATGCTATCACAGCAGGTGAATCAAGGCTTAATTGTTATTTTCACTTTGGCTTGTTTTAATTGACCACCTTGATACCTGGCAGCTTAGCTCTCTCTAGCTCAGCTCTTGACAATCTATTGCCTATCAGACTATAGAGTCCTATTATTCCAAAATCTTTGCATCCACCAGTAAATGATATCCACAGTGCAAAGAGCAAGCAGAGTGTCTAAAGTCAGAGAACAGGCTTTCTCTGAGCTACATAACATAGGTTATGTAGTTTTATTTTGGCCTTCCAGTTTATGAAAGCTTGTACGCTTGTCAGAATTTTGTCAAACACTTCTTTTCATAACATATCATTGCTAAGGAGGCCGTGACAGGACGGGGTGGGGGATATAGTGAGGGAAATGTATAACTCACACTCTCTAACTGTCAGGGGCTACCTGAATATTTACTGAAATAAACTATCCATTGCTTAATTGTCAAGTCAGCTTAAGTCACTTGATAAACTTGCATTTAAACATTTTTACTTGTAGGATTTATTTCTCTGCAAATATCTTGCCTTCAAAATTAACAATCCTTGAGTTTTAATTGGAATAACTTGTTATTTCTTTAGAACTATGTCACTGAAACCTCTTTTCACCTTGTGTGTTATCTCCTAGACGGTAACACTCCCGTCTCTGATAAACACTATATTTATAAGACTGCTGTAGCAGACTTTACCAACACAATCTTGCTCTTTTTCTGGGATTTACTTGCAAACAAGGAACCCCAACAATGTTTCACTAATACTTCCATAGGAAGAATCAAAAGACCTAGATTTTCTTTCTTGCTTTACGACTGAACTACACTGTGGCCTTGTGCCATCTAATTACACATTCCTCATGTTAAAGATAAATTACACTTAATTTTTGTTAGCTGATTTTTCTTTTCAAATTGTGTTAGTTGGCTATAAGCCTACTTAGAACTCAGGAAAGTAAACAGGACTGGTACAATGTTTTGATTTTATAGATGAGGCCACTAAGACACAGGTTAGAAAACCTGCCTCAAACCACAAAACTGTGGTAGATCTAGGATCCAAACCCAGTCCTTGAGTATATGAAAATATACTCTCAGGTTTCTCCCAGTTCCATAATTCTATGATTCAGTAAATAAGCGTTTATTAAACCAAAAATACTTAGGTTACAATAATCTGTCACGCTTGGATCTCTCATGAAATTGGAATAAAAATTATATAAGGACAAGTCATGTGTAATAGCTAACAAGCAGAAGACAATGTTTATAGACGTATCACTTTTTCTAATGCGGTAATATTTTGTATTTATACACACCGGGATATGAAATGTCAGAAAAAAAGACAGTAATTAAAGATAAACAAATAGAAATAGTCTCTCCCTCTACTTTTAGTTTTCCCCCTTTAAAAGTGACTTCAAATCAAGTACTAATACAATAAATATGATTATAATATTACTGTATACCAAAACAAATTTCCAAACTCCTACTGACATAACACTGATATCAAGCAATTTTAAATACAAGCTCATAGCACACACAGGAGAACTGACAATCTCTTAAGTTATTTCCAACAAAATTTGACCAATAGACAGATATATTCCCCAGCATGCCAAAAATCAAAGCAATATAGCATGATGATTAAATTCTAGTCACTACTAGGAGCACTTAATATTAATGGTAAAACAACTCCTATTAAATCATGTAGCTATCTGCTATAAAAGTTAACCTGTAAATTTTAGATAATCATTTGTAGCCAAGTCTAAATGGTAAATCACATTATAACACCCAATTCCTGTGTATACCACCTGAAAGTTTTAGAAAGAGCATCAATACAAATAAATCGCTGTGCTGTTTTGTTTTTTTCTTTTCCTTTTATTAAGGCTGAACTTTCGGTGTGATATCTAAAAAATTATTGTGAAGGTTAATATTAAGAAACTTTTCCCCTATGTTTTCTTCTAAGAGTTTTGCAGTTTTAGATTTTTACATTTAGGTTGTTAATGCATTTTGGGTTGATTTTTGTGTATGATGTAAGATAAGAATTTATTTTCATTCTTCGGCATGTAGATAGACAATTTTCCCAACAGGATTTATCGAAGAGACTATCCTTTTTCTATTGTGTCATCTTGGTGGGCTTGTCAAAGATTGGTTGACAGTATATGCTGGGGTTTATTTCTGGGCTCTGTTTTCTGTTCCATTGGTCTATGTTCCTATTTTTATGACACTATTATACTATTTTGATTACTGTAGCTTTGTAATATAACTTGAAATCAGGAAATGTAATGCTTCCAACTTTGTTTTTCTTTCTTAATATTGTTTTGGCTATTTGGTGTCCTTTGTGTTTCCATATGAATATTACATTTTTTTCTATTTCTGTGAAAAATGTCATTGCAATTTTGGTAAGGATTGCTTTGAATCTGTACATCTCTGGGTAAGTGGAACTACATCAGACTTAAAGGTTTCTGCACAGAAAATAAAACAACAACAAAACAAGAAAAGCAGACTACTATTGGAAGAAAATACTTGCAAGCCATATGTCTGATATAAGGTTAATATCTAAAATATATAAAGAACTCATACAACTGAATAGCAAAAAAGCAAATACCCCAATTAAAAGTGGGCAAAGGACCTAAGTAGACATTTTTCCAAAGAAGACATGGAAATGGCCAACAGGCTTATGAAAAAGTGCTCAGCATGACTGATCATCAGGGAAATGCAAATTAAAACCACAATGAGATTTCTCACCCCACACTTGTTAGAATGACTACTATGAAAAGGACAAAAGACAACACTTGTTGACAAAGATATGGAGAAAGGGGAATACTTGTACAGTGTTAGTGGGAATTTAAACTGGTACAACTAGATGGAAAAGAGAATCCCCCAAAAATTAAAAATAGAACTACTATATGACCCATCAGTCTGTTTTCTGGGCATACACTCAAAATAAATGAAATCAGCACCTTGTAGAGATATCCACATGCTCATGTTCATTGCTGCATGATTCATGATAGCAAAGATACAAAAACAACCTAACTGTCGGTTGACAGATGAATGGATAAAGAAATTGTGGTATATGGTGGAATATTATTCACACCTAAAAAGAAGATCCTGCCATTTGTGACAGTATGAACGAATCTGGAGGACATTACGCTAAGTGAAACAAACCAGACCCAGAAAGGCAGATAGCGCATGATCACACTTATATACAGAATCTTTCTTTTAAAAGTTAAATAAATAGAAACAGAAAGTAGAATATGATTACCAGGGTCAAGGAGGAAGAAGAGACTGAGATAATTAGGTAAAGGGGTAAAAATTTGCCATTAGGTAGGACAAATAAGTCAAGGGATGTAATGTATAGAATGAAGACTATGGTTAATAATATTGTATACTGAAAATTTCCTAAGAGATTAGATTTTAGATGCTCTTGCACACAAAAAAAGGTAATTATGGTAATTACAGATATATTAATTTGTTTGACTGTAGTAATCATTTCACTGTGTATATTTACATCAAAACGTCATGTTGCACACCTTATGCGTGTACAATAAAAATAAATTTTTGGAAAAATAATAAATTACTTATATTTGTCAGTGTTGAGGAGTCTAGCTCTAGGCCAAAATCTTCATGTGATCTTTCAAGCCCAACCACAAGCAATGACCAGCCTTTCCCTGGCAGGCCTCATGAGGTAAAGCTATCGTCCCCACACCAGACTTGGGGCACAGACGTTACATTGCAAAGACTATAGTCTGAATGTTTCTGTCCCCCTAAAACTCATATGTTGAAACTCTAGCCCCCTAAGTGATAGTTTTGAGAGGTGGGATTTTTGAGAGGTGGTTAGGTCATGCAGGTGGAGCCCTAATTATTGGGATTATGACCCTTATAAAAAGAGGCCCCAGAGTGATCCCTCATCCCTCCCACAATGTGAGGACAAAGCAAAATGGTACCACTATGATTTACAAATTGTGGCATCACTAGACACTACCTACCTTCATCTTGGAGTTTCTGGCCTCCAGAATTGTGACAAATACATTTCTGTTTCTTATAAGTCACTCAGTCGATGGTACTTTGTTATAGTAGCCACAACAGAATAAAACAGCAACTTTTTGGAGGGAGTTGCAGTCAGGAACTCAGCCTCTCACTGGTACAGCCATCCTCACACACGTATCTGCATTTCCAGCCCCGGAGCTTTCATTCAGATGTCCTCGTATGAGGGGCTTCAGCGAAGGAACTCCCCAGGTGCCTCCAATGAGACATCCTTGTTGAGGAGCCTTGACTGAGGCACTGTATTAGTCCATTCTCACACTGCTATGAAGAAATACCTGAGACTGGATAATTATAAAAGAAAGAGGTTTAATTGACTCACAGTTCCGCATGGCTAGTGAGGCCTAAGAAAACTTACAATCATGGCCAAAGGCACCACTTAACAGGGTGGCAGGAGAAAACAAATGCGTGCCCGCAAGGGAAATACCAGATGCTTATAAAACCATCAGATCTCGTGAGAACTCACTCACAATCATGAGAACAGCATGGGAGAAATCTCCCCCATAATCCAATTACCTCCACCTGGTCCCACCCTTGACATGTGGGAATGATTACAATTCAAGGTGAGATTTGAGTGGAGACAGAACCAAACCATATCAGGCACTTTGTCCCCATTCTGGGTCAGTACTCTCCCATTCCTATCCTACACTCTCTCGTTGCCCCCAGCAACCTTCAGAAAAAAAAAAAAAAAAAAAAGGGTCTGTGTTCAGGGCTCCTGAGGAATGAGTGATTACCCCTTCTTGCACTGCATGTCATCTAATCCTCATCCAGTGCCATTCTGTGGGTGAAAATCAATACTGGGGAGCTGACACCTGTTTCTTTTGTCTTTTTCCTGTACTGTCCTAATACATGAATAAAGGTTTGATTCTGCTATTTTCAGTTTTGTTTCTTGTCCTAGTTTACCACTGACTACCTTGACACCAAGCAGGTTGATAAACAGGTACAGCAAACATGGTCAACTGAGCACAATGCTGTTCTGAAATACAGAAAATGTCTGAGGGCCCCATGGGGCAATCTTGGTAAGTGCTAAAGAAATATCTCCAAGAGCTGGAGGCACTTCACCAGTGGGTCTCGAGGAGTTTGATGGATTGTTTACAGAAATTTTTAGTTCTGA
Source organism: Trachypithecus francoisi (assembly GCF_009764315.1). NCBI lineage: Eukaryota > Metazoa > Chordata > Mammalia > Primates > Cercopithecidae > Trachypithecus > Trachypithecus francoisi. The sequence continues at coordinate 4,586,810 of NW_022681471.1, forward strand.
CGGGGAACATTGGTCCTTCTCTTTTGCTTCTGACTACCTGGATGAGCTCACCCAGTGCATGGGTCAAATCAGCAATATAAAAAAGGGTCCCTAAAGAAGCTAGGGAAGTAGTTTCTTAGCAACTGCTCATTGTCCTCTGGCAATAGGACCAGAGATGGCCAGAGGCCACTTGAGCTGAGTTGCATCAAGTAAGTATTTTGAGCTCTAAGTAGGTTCCTGGTGCTAATAAACACCTTCTGTCACAACAAACTGTTGAGATTCAGAGGAAATATATATATATATATATATATATATATATATATACACACATACATACATATATATAATAAATATATATGAATATATATAGATAATGAATATATATGAATACACACACACACACACACACACACACATACATATATGTCCCTCCAGGCTCACTTCTCCCAGTGGCTTTTCAGAGATATTAGAGAGTTGGTGAGTTCACCTCCATGATAAAGGAGATATTATTATTAAGATTATTAAGGGAGTTATGGCATGTGGAGCACGTTACTACAGAGCTTTTCCTTCAGAGAGTCTTGGCAGTAACCACTGCCAATTTAGCAACGCATGAGCATCAGTAACAGTGGTGCCACCTGCATGTTGTTTGGTGGCCAGAGGAGCCCATGCTACACTGACTCTGGCTTTGGGATATTATAGCAATGTGGCTCCTGGTGCCTCCTCCCTCAAAGACTGACCAGTAGAAAGAGAGAGAGAGAAAGAGAGAGAGAGAGAGAGAGCGAGCGAGAGAGAGAGAGAGAGAGAGATGGATGACTGGGATTCCCACTTCAACACCACTGCTGTGCAGTGCCAGCGGGACAGGGTGTCCATGTTGTGTGCCCATGGCTTTCCAGGCACTACTTGCCTCATGAAATGTGCCCTAACCAACCTACCTTGAACCCCCACTCGGGGTCCCAACCCAGAAATGGCTGCCTATCCTGGACATGTGTCTTACTCGGCTCTCCTCTCCCCTATCCCAGAAGAAAACTGATTGCTTGATGTTGGACCATGGCAGGGAAGCATAAGGGTACCTCCATTAGGGTCCCAACAATGATAGCCTCTGTGACTGATACAAGTGCTATCACCTTGACCCTTCCACTAAGTCTGAAGATAAAGAGATTTGCCAACCTTTACCCAGATCACTCAATAGGGTGAGATTTCTCTGTCCCTGGGGAAAGGATGGGACAAATGCCCTGTATCAAAATCAGGATAATGGGGAGGGAGAGTAAAGTTGTACCTCTTGAGTCTTTTGGATACCTATGCACAGGTAACTATGATTCCTGCAACCCCTGGCATAACGATAAAATGGAAACAACTGATGCTCTCTGATTGAGGATCTAAGGTTACCACTACTGGGATCCTTGACAATGCCCAGGTGGGAGAGTGTCTTCTGGTCCCATAAATCTCCATTGTTATGGCCCCAACTATTAAGAGCATTGTTGGTATAGATAAAGTGTGTATGTGCAATTCCATTACGCTTTGCCCCAACACCTTGACTCAATTTCCAACAGTTAGGTCCATTTAGTGGGGCATGTAGAGGACCATGAACTCTCTCAATTAAAGGAACATAAGATTTTCAGAAACAAAATACAATTTTGTTAACCTGAGGTTTATTGTCAAAGATATAACATCTCCCTTGAGGGAAAATCTTTGCCCCAGAGTACACCAAAAGCTTCTTCAATTAACCTTTATCCGTAAAGAACTGACAACTCAGGGGCTTTCCAGGATGGGTTGGCCATTATGAGATGTAGATTATTAATTTTTCTGCTATAGCATCCCCTTCATATAGTATGACTAAGGTAACAGTGTTAAATCCCTACCATGGGACTTATCCTCTACAATAGCATCTGAATTTTCAGAAATTTCCCTTTCCTCTGTCCCCACCTTGGGGATTTAATATTGTTTATTGCCATTCTTGCCATTCATTTCTGATAGAGAAGGATATGCTTTAGGCATCCTATCTCAGAAGCACAACAGGAACCAGAGACCTATTGAATATTTTAGCCTCCAGCAGGCCTTTTAGCTCAAACCTTCATGCCCTACTTATTAGCAGTCATAGCAGCACCAAAGTTGGTTCAAACAAGGACTGATCTTGTGCTGGATCATACTTTGAATATTTATGTATGTCATGCAGTCCAAAACCCTCTCCTGACTGAAGAAAAAACATTTTTAAACCTCTCGCTTTATATTATATGAGATCCTTTTGCTTTGTCCTTTTCATATTACTGTCTACTGCTATCAGAGTCTAAATCCCTTAACTGTATTGCAGCTGCTCAAACTTTAGCTTTTCCTTGTTCTGATCTTGCTGAATTTTCTATTCTACATCCAGATTTCACCCACTTTGTTGACGGTTCACACATCTGCTACTCAGAAAGAGGTTTCCAGGTGAGGCATGTCATTACAGATTTTCACAATCCTGTAGAATATGAGCCTCAACTGATGTAAACTCAGCTCAGATAGTGGATCTCAAACCTTCTAAAGAGCTTGCACTTTAGCTCAGGATAGAAGAGTTATCACCTATGTAGGTTGTGCATGTGCTTTTGGAGTAGTATATGAATTTGGTATGTTATGGAAAGCCAAAGGATTTATGACTGCACCAGAAACATCAATTAAGAATGAGAAGCAGGTAGCTGACCTCCTAGAGGCTTTATTACCACAAGGGGTGACCTTATTCAAAACTGAAGCTCACATGTGCAATAAAACATCTGAGGCGAGGGGAAACTCATTAATTTATAAATATGCTAAGCTAGCAGTTTATAAATCTGTCCCAATCCCACCACCATCAGACAAGATATTAAAATCTAGTCTGATTACCACCTCATCCTCGAATGACGGAAGTGAGAAATGTCTGTTTTATCCACCCTGATAAGCTTTGGAGACATTTAGACATCCACTTGGTCTCTCCTCAGTTCCTTGCCTGAAATGTATTCTATGACCTTTGCAAGATTACACATCATGAGCAAGAATAACAAAATCAACTTCTATGCTGATCTTGGAGGTGAAATTACACTCCTTACCTCAAACAAATGGTATTCTCTTGCCACATCTTCCAAAACCATAATCCTGGCAAAACTGTAAGGGTAGAACAACATAGAAGGCCATTTCCAGTGACTTTCTTCACTGGCAATTAGATTTTGTTCGACTCCCTACATCTCATGGCTCAAGCATATGCCCTTACCATTATTCACATGTTCTCTCACTGGCTAGAAGCTCTCCCATGTAAAAAAAAAAAAAAAAAAAAAAAAAAAAAAAAAAAATTCACTACCACTACTGTTGTTACACTTCCCCTTAGAATACATTGTCCACTTCACTGGTAAAGTCCTCTAAGAAATCCAATAAGATATTTATTTGTCCTACAAATTACAATGTCTTTACTGTCTCCATCATCTGGAGTGATTGAAGTAGTAATCCCATATTTAAATTAAAACTTGCAAAACTCTCAGAGGAGGATATCACACAAAATGGTGAAATAGGAACTCCTAGAAGTCAATCCCTTCACTGAAACAACCCTTAAACTGAAAAAACAAACAACCCCAAAACCAAAACTATTAGAAGCATCTATTCTGGAATTCTGAGACCTATTGGAAACATAGCAGGAAGGGAGGTGCTTGATGAAGGGAAAGGATGCTGACCATGTGTAAGGGGACAGCCTGCACAAAACAGCTACTATTCCCCCTTCCTTACCCTCACCTTAGCTGTGGGAATAAGAATTTCACATTTTTGGAGTACCTGATTTGTGTCACAGCGGCCAGTAAGAACACTGTTCCAAAAACATTTGGGGTTGTATATTTGTATAGGTCTGTTGGTGCCCTGAGAACACTTCATTTTGGCCCTCGAGTTGTAGAGGCTTCCCAAAGACATTTACAATGTAATGTTCCAAAGCCACTGAATTCTACACTTTAAAATATTTTAAATGGAAAATGTGTGCACTTTGCCACAAAAAAAGGTGGTGTTCTCAGTGCTTACAGCCATGTCATAATGTACTTTGATTTTTATTTGAAAAATTGCTCTTAAATATTAGTACACAGTAAGTTTTGAAAAGGGGATATGTGTCAAAGCAATATGGCTAGCACAAATAACTATGACAGGATGGTAGATTTGGCTGTCCTTCAGAGAAACCCAATAATATATGCATACAAATTGTTAATATTAAAACACTACACATAAGAACATTTGACTTTGGGCCTATGAGAAAATTCTTGCAGGACTAAGACCTTTGAAAAAATATATATGGGAATCAGATACCCAGGAAGTAATCAGAATTAGTATGACTATGGTACTTTTGAATAAGACAATAAAATGTCATTATTAAAAATAGTCATTGAACATTCACATTGGCTTCTGTAAAGAAGAATATATCAATTACTCATCAAAGTATGTTGTCTGCATACCTATGTTTTGGTGATGAAGAAGAAAACCTTTAGTTAATTCACAGAAACATACACTACAGTAATGACTCAGAACAAAAGGAACCAATTAATTTCCCCTGTTACATATAAAGCTTCAGATGACTATTAAATGAAGTACAGATTTGGTTAAAAAATAGGAGAGACAAACAGGGAAAATTGGGGATTGCAAAGGAGCCAATCCCTTGGTATCCAACCTTCAAATCACCTTTTATAATGTTTACTTCTACCCTGGGCCCTGCATTGGAACTATTTTCCTACCAAATTACATTTGGTAAGTCATAATTAATTCATGCCATCTGTATTATTATTATTTACCAGCTTCACTTTTGATTCAGATTTTTACCAACCATCCATAGCTATGAAGATTTTATAATATTATGAAATTACATAAGTCACTGTCATGTTTGTGATAAGCTATAAAGTCAAGCAAGCCTGCAAAAAACTTATGTACTGCTCACTGATACCAATCACTTAAATGTGGTCATCAATCTGTGATCAAGTCCAAAATTAGTTACACACTGGGTGTATTTAATTTGCGTACTATAACTACCTCACATGGGGTTAACCATGATTGGTGCAACTATCACCCACCCAGAAATTCCTATGAAGTTGTCAAGAGTCAGTTAAGTGTTCTTCCTTTGATACCAGTTTGATATCAACCAGTCAAAGAGCAAAAGTGCTTTACATTTTGGTTAGCTTTTTGAGCCTTATAATTAGAAAGTGTATATTATTCATTAGGATTGTAAAATACTGGAAATAGTTACTTATTCTTTTATTTATATACACATGCAAAATGGAGGATTTTGAACAAGTCAGTTTTTGGTTAAAAAAAAAAAAAAGCACCAGGATCATATGGTGCCAGGGGTTTTTAAAGATAGAAAACCAATCAATTGCATTAGATTTAAATTTAAATAAAATACATTCAATGTAATCACTCGGTTCACTGTGTTCTTACAGCAGTTAGTACATATCGTTATTATAGGAATGTCATTATATTCAATAATTCTCTCATCCTTGTGATTCTGATACATACTGCAGTGCCTGGCAGGCAGTAGGTGGCTATTACATGTTTGTTTAACAAAGGGCTTTATTTTGCTCAGCCTGAAGTGTGTCAGTATTTATGATTGACTTTGTTCCACACACAAAAAATAAAATACAATAAAAAGGAGGGATGCTGTTTCCAAAGAAAAACTAAATGCCTGTGTGAAAGACATGAGAATGTCGAGGGAGCAAAAGCAAACCTTAGTTCTACATCTAAATTCCGCAGCAAACAATTACAAAATAAACCTCTTCCTTCCTCTTGGGCCCACTATGTGTTCAATAATGGGACACAACCCTGCAATTTAAGCTAGCATTTAGAAGGGAAGCATTGAATTCACACAGATCAGGGTCCTTAGCTTGGCAATACCACTTAGTGTGTGTTTTGGGTTGTATTAGTCCATTTTTACACGGCTATAAGATATACCTGAGACTGGGTAATTCATAAACAAAGGAAATTTAATTGACTCACAGTTCCACAGGGTGGGAAGCCTCAGAAAACTTACAATCATGAAAAAAGGTGAAGAAGCATGTCTTATATGGCAGCAGGAAAGAGAGAGGGAAGAGAGAGAGAAAGTGAAGGGGTAAGAGCCCCTTATACAACCATCAGATCTCATGAGAACTCACTCAGTATCATGAAAACAGCATGGGGAAGCCTCCATCATGATCCAATCACCTCCCACCAGGTCCTGCCCTTGACACATGGGAATTACGGCGATTACAATTCAAGATGAGATTTGAGTAGGAATACAGAGCCTAACCAAATCATTCCGCCCCTGGCCCCTCCCAAATCTCAGGTCTTTTCACATTTCAAAACCAAACATGCCTTCCAACTGTCCACCAAAGTCTTAATTCATTTCAGCATTAACTCATAAGTCCACAGTCCAAAGTCTCATCTGAGACAATGCAAGTCCCTTCTGCCTATGAGCCTGTAAAATCAAAAACAAGTTAGTCGTTTCCAAGACACAATGCAGGTACAGGCATTGGGTAAATGTTCCCATTCCAAATGGGAAAAATTGGTCAAAACAAAGGGGCTACAGGCCCCATGCAAGTCTGAAACCAGGCAGGGCAGTTGTTCTAACTTAAACCTCCAAAATGATCTCCTTGAACTCCATGTTTCACATCCAGGGCACAGTGATGCAAGAGGTAGGCTCCCATAGTCTTGACCAGCTCTGCCTTTACAGAGTTGTTACAGGGTACAATTACCCTCCCAGCTGCTTTCACCAGTGGGCATTGAGCACCTGCAGCTTTTCCAGGTGCATAGTCATTCTGGGGTCTGGAGGACAGTGGCCCTCTTTTCACAGCTCCACTAGGCAGTGTCCATGGTTTCAGGGCTCACACCTCACATTTCCTTTTCTCTATGCCCTAGCAGAGGCTCTCCATGTGTGCTCCACCCCTGCAGCACCCTCTGCCTGGACATCCAGACATTTCCATACATCCTTTGAAATCAAGGTGGAGGTTCCCATATCTCAATTCTTGTCTTTTGTGCAACCACAGGACCAACCCCACATGGAAGCTGCCAAGGCTTGGAGCTTGCACTTTCTGAGGCAATGATCTGAGCTGTATCTTGCCCGTTTTAGCCGTGGCTGGAGTGGCTGGGATACAGGACACCAAGTTCTGAGACTGCACACAGCAGGGGATTCCTGAATCCAGCCCATGAAACCATTTTTCTCTCCTATGCCTGTGATAGGAAGCGCTGCTGTGAAGGTCTTTGACATGCCCTGGAGACATTTTCCCTATTGTCTTGGTGATTAACATTTGGCTCCTCATTTCTCATGCAAATTTCTGCAGCAAGCTTGAACTTCTCCTCATAAAATGTGTTTTTCTTTTCTATTGCATTGTCAGGCTGCAAATTTTCCAAACTTTTATGCTCTGCTTCTATTTTAAGCATAAATTCCAATTTCAGATCATCTATCTCAAGTTCAAAGTTTCGCAGATCTCTAGGGCAAAGACAACATGCTGCCAGTCTCTTTGCTAAAGCATAGCAAGAGTAACCTTTGCTCCAGTTCCCAAGAAGTTCCTCATCTCCATCTGAGACCACCTCGGCCTGGACTTCATTGTCCATAGCATTATCAGCATTTTGGTCAAAGCCATTCAGCAAGTCTCTAGGAAGTTCCAAACTTTCCCACCTCTTCCTGTCTTCTTCAAAGCCCTTCAAACTGTTCCGACCTCTGCCCATTACCCAGTTCCAAAGTTGCTTCCACATTTTCTGGTATCCTTATAGCAGTGCCCCATTCTACTGGTACCAATTTACTATGTTACTCCATTTTCACTCTACTATAAAGACATACCCAAGAGTGGGTGATTTATAAAGAAAAGAGGTTTAATTGACTCATACTTCCACAGGGCTGGGGAGGCCTCAGGAAACCTACAATCTTAGTAGAAGGGGAAGAGGTATATCTTACATGGCAGCGGGCAAGAGACAGTGAATGAGTGAAGGGGGAAGAGCCCCTTATAAAACCATCAGATCTCATGAGAACTCATTTAGTATCATGAGAATAGCATGGAGGAAACTGCCCCCATGATCCAGTCACCTCCCACCAGGTCCCTCCCTCAACACATGGGGATTTGGGGAATTAAAATTTGAGGCGCAATTTTGGTGGCGACACAGAGCCAAACTATATCATGGGCCAAAGTACGTATTGTCACCGAACTGGATTTTTCTCATCCATGAAATGGTGCTAATAGTAACCATCTTATAAGTTACCTAAAAGCCAGATCTACATCAGAAAATTTGAGGTGATAGTGAAGCGTTTATGACAAAATAAGATTCAGGACACTTTGCAAACTAAAAGAGATTGATTCATATCTTGTTGACCTCTCATATCTTTCTCTCACCTCTCCTAACATGACTTCCTAGCCTCCAGTCATTGTAACAACACATAAGACCTTCAAACAAATATCTGAGTTTGCCATATCTCATAAATAGTACTTTATTGCCTTTCTCATGTACCATTGTTTTTCTTTCAAGAGGAGAATTTTTTTCAAAATGCATAGATAATAAAGGGTCAGATGGTATAACTGAAACATACATTTCATCAATAGCTGGGTCAATCGGTAATGATGACACTTGGATTGCTCTTTGAAATTTATGCAGTTTTTCTCACAGTCATCTCTTCATTTTATTCTGTGTCTCTGTCTCAGTTCCTGTCTCTCTCTCTCTCTCACACACACACACACACACACACACACACACACTGAGAGAGACAGAGAGGGAGAGAGATAGTTATAAAATAGGCAAGGCAAGTATTATTGTCTCAGACTTTTGGATGACAAATGACAATGCTGAATACTATAGTTTGAAAAAGCATGAACTAGGCATGGTGTTCACGCCTATAATCCCAAAGCTTTGTGAGGCTGAGGCGGGAGGATGGCTTGAGGCCAGGAGTTTGAGACAGCTTGGATAACATAGCAAGATCCTCTCTCTACAAACCTTTTTTAAATTAAATGTGCATGTTGGGATGCACCTGTAGTCTTAGCCACTCAGGGGGCTGATGTGGGAGGAGGATTCCTTAAGCCCAGGAATTTGAGGCTGCAGTGAACTATAATTGTGTCACTGCAGTCCAGCCTGGGTGATAGAGTGATACCCTGTCTCTAAAATAAAATAATAATAATAATAATAATAATAATAATAAAGCATGGACTGCAGAGTCAGGCCCCGGTTTAAATCATGATTCTTGTGACCTTAAGCAAGTTCCCTGAACATTCTGAGACTTAGTTTCCTATTCTGTAAAATCAGTACATGGCAATCTTAAAGGAACTTTTCGGGATATAAAATGAGATGACAGGAGGCATGCAACACATGATCTCACTTATTAACAAATCCCAGGAGTTACCTAAATTTATCTTCTTAATGACAGGACCTAGACTAGAATCTAGGTGGTCTGACTCCTAATTTAGCAGATCTTCTGCAAATAGCTATTGCTGGGTTTTCATATTTTTAAAAAACGTGTCCCTGCTGGTTTCCTATAGCAACTAAACATCAACTGCATTTTCTTCATTTGTTCAAATATTTAGAAACATACCAAGAATACACAATATCAAACTAATCAGTGTAACAGTGACATATTCAGTACCCCAATATGTGGCATTATTATTATGGTAACAATTGGAATTTTTTGTTATAGAGATGCCATTACAGTCATTAACTATGATGCCAATGGAACAGCACTGTGCACATGAAAAATCTTTGTAGAAGCTTATTCTGCAAAGATGGAAAAAGAAATTCAGTCATCAAAGGAAACATACGAACAGTGTCTCAGGCAGTATAATATCACAAACTAAAAGCTGAATTGAGAATTTGGATATATTTATAAATGCTTAAGTTTATTAACTGTGCAAATATTCTCCATAAAAGGAAAAAAAACAGATTTGTAATGACTGCTTCAATGTTATTTGGAGAGTAACTCATCACATTGCACATTTGAAAATAAAAGGCATGCATAAGAAGACAGGCTGCAGATCAGTGTATTTAAAAAGAAAATATATCTCTACTGGGTCATTCTCATTATCAAAGACCAATCACTGAATAATGTTAACTGAGATAACATTAAAGAGAGTCATGGCTATTTCCAATGAGTATAGAATTCTTCCTTTTCAAATGCATACCAAGATTTAGCCATTTTATAAAATATTAACTTGAGAATGAATTTATTTCAAAGAATTTTATTAAATTATTTATATATTTCATTGAACAAATTATAAATATTTCTAAATAACATTAAGAAATCAACACTAGTAATCGCACTCCCCGATCACCTGCAAAATTCTCAGATTTATCCATATTGCTGACTGGCCAAAGTAATAATCTAAGACAATGGAAACTTTGCTGACGTAACAGAGGAATTTCAGAAAATTTTATTCATAACCTCAGGGTACCCGAACTCCTTACTTTACTTATACTGATTTAAAATCTGCTAGAATAATTTTCCTCAAAATGTCTTCAAATTGGAGCAAATTGCAAATCCTACCAATTATCCTACCACTAACTGTAACGCCCGTCAAACACTCTGTTTACTTACATGTCCTTTGATCCCATGCTAAATTCAATCTCCCAGGGTTAAACCATTTGATAGGAGCCAGGAGAATGGCTTCATTTTTCATTTGATAAACACTCCGCTAGGTGCTGAAAACACATTGACGAAGCAAATGTCCTCTGCTCACGAGGGTCATAGAGCCTAAACGGAGTAGGACCTACATGAAATTGTGTAAAGGTTATATGTTGTGGGGTCTTAACAGAAAGGAGAATCTTATTCTACAAAGATGGAAAAAGCATTTGGCTTTGGTCAGGGTCCCTGGGAAACAGACCCAGAGAGAGAGATTAGTATGCAATAGATTTATTTATTGGGCATGCTCTCAGAAGCAACAACTATGGGCAAGGAAGTAACGTAGGTTTAGGAAGAGGAAGAGCCTCAGCCAAGGAAGTAACAAGAGAAATACAAGTGTATTATCTGGGTGTCAAATGTATTCTCTCAGCCCCATTGTGAAACAGCAGGCCTATCTCCTCCTTATGATCAATGCCAATGATTCCTGTTAGAAGTGATGTCTTTCTGTGCCTGATGCAGTCTCTTGGCACACTGAGCCTCAAGTGAGAAGGAGAAAGCCATAGCTTAAATTTGATGAGACCATTGATGTGTCCCCTGGTGAAAGCATCCCCCCTCTATGAATTAAGACTGCTAAACCTGAAGGTCCCAGAGCTGTGGTAACAGGAAGGACAGATTCTATGAGTGGATCACTGGGAATTATGATGAGTGAGGACTTACAGGACTTGTTTCCTAGACTCATGCATTTCAACTACTGGGAGCAAAGCTCAATATGACCACCCTTAATTTAGAGTAGATTCTGTGTCCTTGAGGATGATGTCCTGTCCCAGTGGGGTATCATCTCTAAGCTGGCACCTCTTCCATGTTTTTAATTGGTTATTTTATCATTCTCAGGTCAGTAGCATCTTGGTCACGTGATATGTGATAGCAACAGTAGCTCTCATGATTACATGCTCACTGCTGAACCTCCTTTACTATGAAGCAAGTTGGTTGGTCTAACATTCTTACCTCACAGGCTAAGAAACTAATGTGAGAGCTCTGCTCACTACCAAATGTGTCTACTCCAATCACATATTCATGGACTCAGGAAATAACCCTCCTGGAGTGAGGAGGAGAAGATTTCAGGGAGAAGGGAAAGTATGAAAGATGCATAATTTCCTAAAGTCCCTGATGGTTTAGGATAATTGCAAGGATGTCGGTAGGGTGGAGCATAATATTTTGGGACTAGGGGGAGACTGAAGTAAGAGGTAGGAGGGGGAAGGTCATGTAGACAATTGAATCCCATGCTAATCAGTGTAGATATAACTTTAAATACCAAAATACTGTAATAGAATTTACATTTTCTAAAACTTTACTCTGTGAAAGTGTGGAAGTTAGATTGGAGAAGACTTAATATATGTATGTAGTAGTAGTTGGTGTGTGAGAAAAACAGAATAGTCAAAGATCACTCTAGGTTTTCAGCCTGAGAAACCAGAAGAATAGACTGACAGTTAACTGAGATGGAAAAGCTGCAGAAGAGGGCTTGTTTTGGGAAGATCAGCAATTCAACTGGGCATTAGCTATCTAAGTGGAGATGTCGAGGAGGCAGTTTTCTATCGAAAAAATGGAGTTCAAGGAGGGCTCCAGGATGGCAACATAAACTGGATGGTTTGGCTGTGTCCCAAGCAAATCTCATCTTGATTTGTAGTTCCCATAATTCCCACATGTCATGGGAGGGACTCGGTGGCAGGTAATTGAATCATGGGGGTGGGTCTTTCCCATGCTATTTCTGTGATAGTAAATAAGTCTCATGAGATCTTATGGTTTTATTAAAGGGGAGTTCCCCTGTACATGCTCTCTCTTGCCTTCCCCCATGTAAGACATCCCTTTGCCCTTCCTTTTTCTTCCGCCATAATTGTGAGGCCTCCCCGGCCATGTGTACCTGTGAGTCATTAAACCTCTTTCCCTTATAAATTACCCAGTCTCAGGTATGTCTTTATGTGCAGTATGAGAACAGACCAATACACTTGGGAACCATCAACACATACATGGAATATTAATACTGGTACCAAAACAGATATACAGACCAATGGAACAGAACAGAGGCCTCAGAAATAACACCACGCATCTACAACCATCGGATCTTGACAAACCTGACAAAAACAAGCAATGGGGAAAGAATTCCCTATTTAATGAATGGTGTTGGGAAAACTGGTTAGCCATATGCAGAAAACTGAAACTGGACCACTTCCTTACACCTTATACAAAATCAACAAAAGATAGACTAAAGACTTAAATGTAAGACCTAAAACCACAAAAACCCTACAAGAAAACCTAGGCAATGCCATTCAGGTCATAGGCATGGCCAAGACTTCATGATTAAAACACCAAAAGCAATGACAACAAAAGCCAAAATTGATAAATGGGATCTAATTAAACTAAAGAACTTCTGCACAGCAAAAGAAACTTTCATCAGAGTGAACAGGCAACCTGCAGAATGGGAGAAAATTTTTGCAATCTATCTGACAAAGGGCTAACATCCAGAATCTACAAGAAACTTAAACAAATTTACAAGAAAAAAACAATCCCATCAAAAAGTGGGGGAAGGAGGCTGGATGCAGTGGCTCATGCCTGTAATCGCAGCACTTTGGGAGGCCAAGGCGGGCGGATCATGAGTTCAGGAGATCAAGACCATCCTGGCTAACATGGTGAAACCGCGTTTCTACTAAAAATACAAAAAAATTAGCCAGGCGTGGTGGCAGGTGCCTGTAGTCCCAGCTACTCAGGAGGCTGAGGCAGGAGAATGGCGTGAACCTGGGAGGCAGAGCTTGCAGTGAGTCAAGATTGTGCCACTGTACTCCAGCCTGGGTGACAGAGTGAGACTCCGTCTCAAAAAAAAAAAAAAAAAAGTGAGGGAAGGATATGACACATACTTTTCAAAAGACAACATTATGCAGCAAACAAACATATGAAAAAAAGCTCATCATCACTGGTCATTAGAGAAATGCAAATCAAAACCACAATGAGATACCATCTCACTCCAGTTAGAATGGCAATCATTAAAAAGTCAGGAACAACAGATGCTGGAGAGGAAGTGGAAAAACAGGAATGCTTTTACACTGTTGGTGGGAGTGTAAATTAGTTCAACCATTGTGGAAGACAGTGTAGCAATTCCTCAAGGATCTAGAACCGGAAATACCATTTGACCCAGCAATCTCATTACTGGGTATATACCCAAAAGATTATAAATTATTCTACTATAAAGACACATGCACATATTGCAGCACTGTTCACAATAGCTAAGACTCAGAACCAACCCAAATGCCCATCAATGACAGACTTGATAAAGAAAATGTGGCACATCTACACCACGGAATACTATACAGCCATAAAAAGGATGAGTTCATGTCCTTTGCAGGAACATGGATGAAACTGGAACCATCATTCTCAGCAAACTGACACAGGAACAGAAAACCAAACAATGCATGTTCTCACTCATAAGCGGATTTGAACAATGAGAACACATGGACACAGGGAGGGGAACATCACACATTGGCCTGTCAGGGGGTGGGGTGCTAGGGGAGGGATGCCATCAGGAGAAATACCTAATGTAGATGATGGGTTGATGGGAGCAGCAACCACCATGGCACGTTTATACCTATGTAACAAACCTGCATGTTCTGCACATGTATCCCCAAAACTTAAAGTGTAATTTTAAAAAAGACGGAAAAATATATCCAGTATAGTGAGAGTCAGTGACAGAAAAAGAGGGTCCAGACTGAGCCTGGTATTTTCCAAATTTCAGAAGTCGGAGGAACGAGGAGGAATCCGGAGACTAGAAGGTGCAGTCAGTGAGATGGAGCAGGAAAACTTGGTCCTGGAAGCCAAGTGAAGAAAGTGTTTCTGAGAGAAAGGAGTAATCGGCTGTGGGAAATGCTGCTGAATCAGCCTAGTGAGTTGAGAAATGAGGACTGAACATTGGATTTAGCAATGAAGATGGCATTGGTGATCTTAACCAAGAGACCTTCTGACAGAGCAGCAGAGGCAAGATTCTGGATTCAAGGTAGAATGACAGAGAGGAATTCAGACAGGCTATCGAGACATCTCTTTTAAAGATCTCTGCAGTAAAGCAGGACAGAGAAATATGATGGTAGACACCTAATCAGGGTGTGATCCAACGGTTAAGAGAAATGTTTCTTGGTTTGGGTCCTTTTGCTTTGTTTAGTTAGTTAGTTTTTTTTTTTTTTTTTTTTAATGGATGGGTAAAATAGCAGCATAGCTGTCTTCCAAATTGAAATATCTAGTAGAAAGGTCATGATGCTGCAGCAATATCTTCATGTTAGTAGGTCAGAGTGTTTGGGATCTAATGAAAGAAGTATACAAGGTGGCCTTTAGATAGGAACACAGTTAATGCATAGTTACAGCAGAACAGACAGTGAATATGACCACATATATAAATAGATGAAGAGAAGTAGCTCTGGAAGTCTGTGGAAGTCTCCTCTAATTGCTTCCATTTTCTCAGTGAATTAAGAAACATGATTGTTTGTTTTCTTAAGTGTTTGCTTGCTTATTTTCTGAACCTCTGTGCATACTGCCTTAATCCATTCACCCTGCCAGCCTCTAATTATCTTTTTTTACTATATCTGAAATTGCCTGGTGACTAGAGGTCTCTGCAGTCAATGACATCTATGGAGATGGAATGCAAGAAGTGGCCAAATATACCAATTGATATTGTGGAGCTGAGTTCAGGCTATAATACCTGACCCAGAATTTTCAGGGCAAATTGTGCTTCTCTAGTTGGAACTTTAGATGGATTATGATATTTGATCCAATTCTATCACATTTATCCTTATACCTTGCTCTTCTAGCTTCACTGCAGCATTTAATGTATTGACCTTGGGCTATAAGAGTCTGTCCAGTTCTCAGGGTCCACATTAAACAAGATCCTACACTGCCTGCTTTCATCTTCAAGATAAGAGAAATACTCGTAGAGGCAGAGGATGTAAAGGCTTAGAGCAGTAGTTTTCAAATTTGGCTGATCATGCACTCATCCGGGTTACTCTTTGAAAAATATACACTCCAGGGCCTCTCACTTAAACTTGGATTAAAGCAAACCCAGAGTGTAACACAGATATGATAATTACCCAAATTCATGAAATCTCAGTGGACTCATCAGTAATACCGGAAATGAAAATATCCTTTTTATTTCTAGTATAGTGCCTGAAATACTGCAGACGTGCAAAAATTGCTTAAAAATTGCTATCTCGTTCCCCTTACTACACCTATCCCAGAGCATACCTAATCTTCCCCCTATTTTGTCTTTCAGAGAAAAGAGACTTTATTTCCGTAAACAGTTTGCAAACTAGAACGACACAACCTTCAGCTTCAAAGGAAAGTGCATTCCATGAAACAAAGGAAGGTTTCAGCATTTATAAAATTCCCACTCAGGTCATCTCATGCAAATACAGGATTCAAATTTGCTTAGTTCTGATTGGTTGATGAAGCTGAGTTCTGATTGGTTAATGCAAGCTACAGCCTATTATTGAGTGATTCAGGTGGCATAGACAAGAACAGTCAGTTATGAAAGTCCCAAAGTCAAGCAGACATGTAGGTTTTCCAGAAATTCAGAGTATGTGTGTAACTTGTAGTCCGCAAATGATCACTTGGCTCTATTTTATTTCATTATTTTTTAACTTTTTAAAAATAATTTAAACTTTTATTTTAAATTCAGAAGGTACACATGCAGGTCTGCTACCCTGGTATATAGTGTGATGCTGAGACTTGGAGTATGATTGATTCTGCCACCCAGGTACTTATTTTTTCAAATGTGGTAAAACATACATTATGTGTAACAAAAAGTTTACCATTTTAAGTATATTTATGTGTACATTTCAGTGGCATTTAGTACAGTCATGCTGTTGTGCAACGTCTACCCTATGTTTTAAAATAAATATGTTTTGGAATACTTAGTCACAGAAAAGTTGCACAGTTGGTAAAGATTTTGCCCACATTTCTTACCTATTGTCCCCTATTAACATCTTACAGTATAATGGGACATTTGTCGAATCCAAGAAACCAACATTGATTCTAGACCTTGTACATTTTTAATTTGTTTTCCATTTAAAGTTACTTTTCTGTTTCTGGATCCAGCCCAAGACACCGCCATGCCTCCCTATTTTTTTTTCTAGTCAGTGCCACATAGATTATTTTTATAAAAAATTTTAACCGTTTTATTGAGGTATGACTGACATAAAAAATCTGCACATGCTTAATGTATGCAACCTGACGACTTTGGGTTTAAGTATATACCCATACAACCATCACCATAATCTATGCCATAAACATATTCATCTACTCCAATAGTTTTCTATTGCCCTTTTTTATTATAATTATTTATTATTCGTGATAAGAATATTTCACAATTTTTTAAAAATACATACTACAGTATTGTTAACTGTAGACCCTAGGCTGTACAGTAGAGCTCTAGAGCTTATTTATCTCACATAACTGAAACTTTGCAACTTTTGACTGATATCTCTTTGTTTCCCCCTTTTGTCAACCATTAACAACCATCATCCTACTCTCTGCTCCTATGACTATGACTGTGTTAGAATCTTCATTTAAGTGATATCATGTAGTACTTGTCTTTCTGATTTATTTCATTTAGCATCATGTCTCCCAATTCATTTATGTTATTGTAAATGACATGATTTCCTTTACGGAGTGTAAATAATTTTCTACTGTATGTATAGACCAAATGTTCTTTATCAATTCATCCACTGATGGGTACTTACGTTGCTTCCTCAACTTGGCCATTTGTGAATACTGCTGGAACGAGCATGGGAGACCAGATACCTCTTTGACATATTGAATTCCATTTCTTTGGATATATACCCAGAAGTGGGATTGCTAGACCATATGGCATTTTTAATTTTTAGAGGAATCTCCATACTGTTTTCCAGAGTGGCTGCACCAATTTATATACCACCCAAGGTATAAAAGCATTCTCCTTTCTTCACATCTTCACCAATACTCTTTTTAAAAAAGAATAGCCATTCTAATAGATATGAAGTTAGATCTCATCATGGTTTTGATTTGCATTTTCCTGATGATGAGTAATGAGCATTTTTTGATATACCTGCTGGCTATTTGTATGTCTTTTTTGAGAAATGTCTGTTCAGGACCTTTGTCCATTTCTTAATCAGGTTGTTTATTTTCTTGCTATTGGGTCATTTAAATTCATTATATAGTTTGAATATTAACTACCTCATCCCTTTTTTGAAAAAAAATTATAACTTTCTAGCAAAGGTTTTCTAAAATTATTACATTTTAAATAACCGCATGTTTTATTTTTCTATTAACAAATTTATTTTTTTCTCTTTTTTGTATATTACAGTAGAAACAATTCATTCTTACTAGGCACCAAGAAAAAATATCTCTCTTGTGGATAAGCAATGTGCCCTACAGATGTCATAGAAGCTGATCTGCCAGCCATTGTGGTAGCTGTAATAGACAGCTTCCAAACCTTGACTTCAGCTTATAGAGAGGGAGTAAGGAATGTTGTTTACAAAGCTACATTACATAAAAGATACTTGACATTACAAACAAAACAGCCCTGATCCTTAGAATGATTCATCAAGCTCAGGCTCATAAGGGGATCATTTATACATTCAATATTTATTGTGACCCTACTCTATGCGGATATTTTGGTAGCACTAGAAACACAAAGACAAATGAGACAGTATTGGTGCTGTCAATGAATGCAGTCTAATGGAGAAGTCAAAAATGTATAAAATGCTATGACAATACACTGTAATAAAGACTTGCATTGATGTAAATGTAGATTACAATCACTAAAATGAGGCCAAATGAGGTTTTTTCCTACAAGAGATGAAGGTTAAGTTGAAAAAAAGAAAAGATATATTAGCAAGGATAGGGAGAGAAAGTGTTACAGTGAACATGAATAAAGGAACAGAGACATGAGAATGAGGGAAACCTTGGTCCTTTAAGAAGCTTTATATGGCTAATGTGTCAGTGGTGTATGGAAAGGGTTGGTGCATGGATACAGAAGTTGAGACTGGTGACAGAGGAAAAAGTGAATATGATATGAAATGTTCATGAATTTAGACTTGATTCTGAATGAGAGGTAGAGTCATTGACAAAGTGATCAACTTCTTATTTCTACTAAACTGTACTTGTATCAGGTGTTCAATATGAAATGAAGAATTGGCTAGTAAGTGGCAGAGCTGGAACCTGAATCAGTTTTGCTAGACAAGAAAGCCTATGCTTTCTATGCACCTTGAGTACCGCATATAATTCCCCATAGAACAGCTCTCCTTTCCACATGACCACAGCTCTGCTGGGCAGAAGACTTTGTAGTCATCTTTGACATCTGTTTGCATTTTATCTTTCTCCCAATTGTCACCCATTCCTGCCATTTCTCTTTCCTTTACTTTTTAAGTGTGACCATAGCTATCTTAGACCTTCTAATGCACACTGAGTTTAATACATTAGCTACCTGCTTGCCACACTTATTGCAGTCCCTATAGTCTTGGAAATGACTTCTAATCCAGTCATTTCAAATACTGGTATAATCACTCAATTGAAGATATATCTATGCCTTTACTTCTTCAAGATCTTCCAAAAGATAGATATGTACTACAAAGCCCGATTTCTATCCAATTTACATGTTATCAGTAGTGTATTCTTTTTACAAACATGTTTCCCTTCAACCTCCCAAATAAAATTGATTCCAGTAATGTCAGAAGTCTCCCTGGCCTCTCTATTAGGCATACTCAGTCTTTCCTTTGTGCCTTTACCCATATTATCCCTGCCACTTGGGGGATGACCTCGTCTCCTACCTATTCACTAACTTAAAATCACAGGTCATTTTCAGATCAGCTATTTTATCTTTTCTATAATGTGGTCCTGTCAGCTAGTATGAGACACCCAGATCTCTCCTACAAGGGATTCTTATTAAACTTTTAAGACTTAATTGTTCTCTACATCTGTTTATCTTTTCCTTTTTGAGATCTTTATAAATATTTTAGTTCAGATCTAATTACATCTTACCTGCATTATTACAATAGTATGCTGACTGGCTTCCTTGATACTAGTTTCTCTTTTCTAATCTACCATGTATATTGTTAACAGACAAGACTTCATCATAATAATTACACATTCTGGGTTAAATTTCAAAGCCCTTCACTGAGCATCCATGACTGTTTATTACCCAACTATATCTTCCAGTATTTCCCTATATGAAGCCAGTGTTCAAGCCTAAGCAATATGCTTTTGCTCGATAGATATTTCAAGCCCAGGTCTATCTTTATATTTTTTCTTATGTGGTTCTTTCAGCCTGGAATGTGTTTCTTTTCTCTTCTGTTTGGCAGATATTTTTATGACTTCTAGACCTCCCATCCCTCTTGAATTTAACACTCCTAATTTTGTTCACTGTATCTCTAGGGTTTTAGTTGCAACAACCACATGAGTCTAGTTACTTAAGAAGAAAATAAACTGAATTAGAGAATATTGGATCATTCACAGAATCATCTGGAGGAATGCAGGATGGGACTAAAGTTAAGCCTTTAGGAATAATGCATAAGGCCAGGCTACAATGCTAGATTGAGGAAAGGAAAGAAAGGAGGGAAGGGAAGGGAAGGAAAGGGAAGGGAAGGGAAGGGGAGGGGAGGGGAGGGGAGGCGAGAGGGAGGCGAGAGGAGGGGAGGGGAGGCGAGAGGGGGGAGGGGAAGCGAGAGGAGGGGAGGGGAGGCAAGAGGAGGGGAGGAGGAGAGAGGAGGGGAGGGGAGGTGAGGAGGGAAGGGAGGCGAGGGGAGGCAGGGAAGGAAAAGAAGGAGGAAGGGAAGGGAAGGAAAGGAAGGGGAGGTAGGGGAGGGGAGGGTGGCGAGAGGAGGGAAGAAAGAGAGAGGAGAGGAAGGAGGGAAGGAAGGAAAGAAGGAAGGAAGGAAGGAGGGAGGAAGGGAGGAAGGGAAAGAAGGAAGGAAGGAGAGAGAGAGAGAAAAGAAAGAAAGAAAGAAAGAAAGAAAGAAAGAAAGAAAGAAAGAAACAAAGAAACAAAGAAACAAAGAAACAAAGAAACAAAGAAAGAAAACACAGCCACAGTTGCTTTTCCGATGAGCACTAGAGGAAATCACTGCCATTGCTGCCACTGTCCCCTGCCCAGGCAAATGTTGAGCCAGAAACTAAACTTTGCAATTGTCAGTCCCCCAAAAATCAGACAGTTATACCTCAACTTTTTTCAACAAAATTGATTTCACATGAAATCACCTTCCTCCATTTTCTCATCTCAAAATCAAAATCTCACACAAGTATGTCTAGGTCACATGAATAAGACATAACTGCAGGGAAGCTGAAACGTTTTTCCTGGGATTACACCTTGGAGAAGCATAAAAGTCCTCAGATGGAGCAAGGGCATTAAAACATTCTAAATGTACATGCAACTGGGCAACTCAACATTCTCTCCTACCTCTCCACCTTCATCATAGAAGCTAAAAAGTCTAAACCTGCTTTCCAAGCCTTTCTCTTTTTTTTGAAATGCAGTCTTGCTCTGTCGCCCAGACTGGAGTGCAGTGGCGTGATCTCAGCTCACTACAACAACCTCCACCTCCTGGGTTCAAGTGATTCTCCTGCTTCAGCCTCCCGCCTCCTGGGTAGCTGGGATTACAGGTGCCCACCAACATGCCCAGATAATTTTGTATTTTTAGTAGAGACAGGGTTTCGCCATGTTGGCCACACTGGTCTCGAACTCCTGACCTCAGGTGATGCACCCACCCATTGGCCTCCTGAAGTGCTGGGATTATAGGCGTGAGCCACCGAGCCAGCCCAAGCCTTTCTTAGTACTAAGGTTTCCTATATGACACACTCCTGGAAATAAAATGGAGTCTTCCAGGGAGCTCTAAGAAAGAGTTGGCATCTTTGACAAAACAGGTGACACTGACACCACCACCCATGCATACTTTTGAATGAAGCTATAAGTTATGGAGCTACGAATGTCACCTTATGACCATCAGGGAAAAGAGGCCTCTTGACACCCTAACATCGATACACTTGCATACACTTGCCTACGACCAGGCTATTTTGTGAGAAAAACCTAACTGCTATTTGTTTAAGCAACTGTAAATAGTCTCTACTAACTGCAGCCTTAAAGAATTCCTCACTTATAGACCCACATCTTCCACGATTGGCTTGTGTTCCCATCTCTCATTGAGGTTATGTCTTCATGACGCCTAGTAATACTATTTGGTACCCCAGATTTATCCCTAGTAAATCCAATGTTACTAGATAAAGGAAAATACATACACATGGGAATACACTAGAGTGTCAGAGAAAGAATACAGCTAATAATATACTGCAAGAAGGTATTAATACAAGTAAAAAATATAGATGCAAAATAATCACCGACATCAGCTCCATAATTGCATTAAGTATAAGCTATACTCATTAACTTGCTGGCAAATCTGCCTCTGAAACATGACATGTGTGTGTCTCCCCCAAAATTCATATGTTGACACCTAATCCTCAGTGTGATAGTATTAAGAGTAGGACCCTTCGGGAGGTGATTAGGTCATGAGGACAAAGCCTTCATAAATTGGATTAAAAGAGGCTCCAGTGAGATCCCTTTTCCCTTCCACCATATGAGGGCGCAGTAAGAGGGTGCTATCTATGAAATGGGCTCTCACAAGACACTGAATTTGCTGATGTCTTGATCTTCCCAGTCTCTGGAACTGTGAGAAATAAATTGATGCTGTTTATAAGTCACTCAGTTTATGGTATTTTGTTATAGCAGCCCGAGCAAAGTAAAACATTCTGATATGCTTCAGAATCGAGGTGCCAAAAACTCTCTGAATTGGGTAAAGTGATCACAGAATGTATTTGCCTATTAGAATAAGGCTATTGACTGAGGTGGGAGGGTGTAGGTATATGAAGGGTGTGAGCAAAGGTCTCATTCTCGTGTTCCATAAGTGGGGTCACTGGTCACTGTGAATACTTTAAACATACTCATTTAACAATTCAGTTCTATTAATTCTATAGCCTAAGAGGAAAATCAGTTAAGTCAGAAAAACTAATCTCACTGTAATGAAGTACTGCATTTTCATTATCTTAACTGCTATATTTCACCAAAATGCTTAAAAGTGGAATAACAAGCATGTCTTGTGTTTTTTACTGTTCAATGGAATGTAAAAAAAAAAAAAAAAAGATAATCAAGGTTATATTCAATGCCAACATCCTAGATGAAATAGTATCAATAATTTTGAATTATTGACCACATTTTCTTCATTCCATTAATTACACTCTTCAATGCAATTTTGGGCTCTTGGAAAAAAATGTATGTTTAGCAATACCAAAGAGACAAATGAAAATGTTTTGAAAGGATTTTCAGTTTAGGGGTTTATACCATAAAAACTAGTGAATTTTAGTAAATACTTATTCCAAATCATGGTATTAATAGTCAATTACTGCAGCATTGAAATTGCATACTTTTTAAAGGTAGATTGTCTATTCCTATTGTACATAACAATATATATATTTTTGCTAAAATGACAATAATAATACCATCTCTGAGCCTCACTCTTTCTAGCTTTTAAATGAATAGTATTTTTGCTACAATACATGTTATGAAGATTAATAACTATGTTATGTTATAGTAGAAAACCACAGGTTTTAAAAGAGGAGAGACCTTGGTTAGAATTTGACTCTCCTTACACAAGTCATTAAATCTCTCTGATTCTGATTCCTCACTTTTAAGATACACACTTTTTCTTTTAGATTAGCTTACGCATAAAATAAAATAGATTGTTTAAGTATTAGGCATCATATTGCAAAATAGGGAGGTTGGCTTGAATGTGTCCTCGAAAAACATATATTAGAAACTTAATCCCCATTGCTCCAGTGTTGGGAGGTGAGACCTAGTACAAGGCTTTTAGTCCATGAGGGCTTTACCCCCATGAATAGATTAACGCTGTTATCAGAGAAGTGGGTTTGTTTTAAAAGGGCAAATTCAGTCCCCTTTTCTCCTAGTTCCTCTTACCCTCTTTGCCCTTCAGCCATGAAATGATACAGCAAGAAGGCCCTCAAGAGATGCCAGCCCCTCAATCACAGAATTCCCAGCCCCCAGAACCATGTGACAATAAGTTTCTGTTAATTACAAACTACCCAGTCTTAGGTATTCTGTTATAGCAGCACAAAATTAAGTAAGATAGGAGAGAGAGGGACATCTGGCTTCCAAGCAGGGACCCTCATAGCCCCAGCAACAAAAGAATTAAACAGGGGTGATGTTGAGAAAGGCAAGAAGGTTTTCATTCAGAAGTGTGCCCAGTGTCACACCATGGAAAAGGGAGGCAAAAGCGCAAGACTGGGCTAATCTGTGTGGTCTCTTCGGGTGGAAGACAGGTCAGGCCGTGGGATTCTCTTACACAGATGCGAATAAGAACAAAGCATCACCTGGGGAAAGGATACACTGATGAAGTATTTGGAGAATCTCCAAAAGTACATTCCTGGAACAAAAATAATCTTTTCCAGGATTAAGAAGACAGAAAGGGCAGAGTTGATAGCTCATCTCAAAAAAAGCTACTAATGAGTAATAATTGGCCACTTCCTTATTTGTTACAAAACAGAAATGTCTCATGACTTTTCTATGTGCACCATAATTTAATAGATCTCACACACCATAATTCAGATCATCAGTGACTGACAGAATATTTTTGCTGGGCAGTCCTGATTTAACTAAGACTGGGTTGTGGTTAAATGAATATGTTCAGTTTTTTGAATTTTAATAGTAATTACAATTCACTAAAAGCTATCGCTGTTTATTCCTTCTAAAGATATGACTGGACTTCATTAGTAATGTTCAACTTTTCACAAATATGGTGAATGCCATCTTAAAACTTATTGGAGATTGGTTTTATATTTAGAGTTATATAACTGGTTATATTAATATATTTAAATACTGGGGAAATTCCTTCATTGTCTCAAAACCACCTGTGCTTTGTGTTAATTTGCCTCTAAAAGGTAAGGGCTGAAGATAAAGTAGCGAGGTCTACTTTATATTTGCCTCAGCTATACCATATAATGAAAATTCTCTGTATCTAAAATGGCTCGCTTGACTTTAAAAAGCATTTTACCAGTAACAGACAAGCAGAGAGCCAAATCAGGAATGAACTTCCATTCACAATTGCTTCAAAGAGAATAAAATACCTAGGAATCCAACTTACAAGGGATGTAAAGGACCTCTTCAAGGAGAACTACAAACCACTGCTCAGTGAAATCAAAGAGGACACAAACAAATGGAAGAACATACCATGCTCATGGATAGGAAGATCAATATCGTGAAAATGGCCATACTGCCCAAGGTTATTTATAGATTCAATGCCATCCCCATCAAGCTACCAATGAGTTTCTTCACAGAATTGGAAAAAACTGCTTTAAAGTTCATATGGAACCAAAAAAGAGTCCGCATTGCCAAGACAATCCTAAGTCAAAAGGACAAAGCTGGAGGCGTCACACTACCTGACTTCAAACTATACTACAAGGCTACAGTAACCAAAACAGCATGGTACTGGTACGAAAACAGAGATCTAGACCAATGGAACAGAACACAGTCCTCAGAAATAATACCACACATCTACAGCCATCTGATCTTTGACAAACCTGAGAGAAACAAGAAATGGGGAAAGGATTCCCTATTCAATAAATGGTGCTGGGAAAATTGGCTAGCCATAAGTAGAAAGCTGAAACTGGATCCTTTCCTTACCCCTTATACGAAGATTAATTCAAGATGGATTAGAGACTTAAATGTTAGACCTAATACCATAAACCCTAGAAGAAAATCTAGGTAGTACCATTCAGGACATAGGCATGGGCAAGGACTTCATGTCTAAAACACCAAAAGCAATGGCAACAAAAGCCAAAATTGACAAATGGGATCTCATTAAACTAAAGAGCTTTTGCACAGCAAAAGAAACTACCATCAGAGTGAACAGGCAACCTACAGAATGGGAGAAAATTTTTGCAACCTACTCATCTGACAAAGGGCTAATATCCAGAACCTACAAAGAACTCAAACAAATATACAAAGAAAAACAAACAACCCCATCAAAAAGTGGGGAAAGGATATGAACAGACATTTCTCAAAAGAAGACATTCATACAGCCAAGAGACACATGAAAAAATGCTCATCATCACTCGCCATCAGAGAAATGCAAATCAAAACCACAATGAGATACCATCTCACACCAGTTAGAATGGCAATCATTAAGAAGTCAGGAAACAACAGGTGTTGGAGAGGATGTGGAGAAATAGGAACACTTTTACACTGTTGGTGGATTGTAAACTAGTTCAACCATTATGGAAAACAGTATGGCAATTCCTTAAGGATCTAGACTAGATGTACCATATGACCCAGCCATCCCATACTGGGTATATACCCAAAGGATTATAAATTATTCTACTACAAAGACACATGCACACGTATGTTTATTGCAGCACTATTCACAATAGCAAAGACTTGGAATCAACCCAAATGTCCATCTGTGACAGACTGGATTAAGAAAATGTGGCACATAGACACCATGGAATACTATGCAGCCATCAAAAAGATGAGTTTGCGTCCTTTGTAGGGACATGGATGCAGCTGGAAACCATCATTCTTAGCAAACTATCACAAGAAGAGAAAACCAAACACCGCATGTTCTCACTCATAGGTGGGAACTGAACAATGAGATCACTTGGACTCGGGAAGGGGAACATCACACACTGGGGCCTATCATGGGGAGTGGGAGGGGGAGGGATTGCATTGGGGAGTTATACATGATATAAATGATGAATTGATGGGTGCTGACGATTGATGGGTGCAGCACACCAACAGGCATAAGTATACATATGTAACAAACCTGCACGTTATGCACATGTACCCTAGAACTTAAAGTTATAATAAAAAAAAAAAAAAAGAAAGTAAAAAAAAAAAAAGCATTTTAGTGTGGTTTATGTGCAATATAAATAAAAGATTTAACACTTCTCACATTTTATAGATGATCTATAAGAGCAGATGCTTTTAAATAGTAGCAAGTTAAACTTCATTCTTGAATTATGTACTATCTAAGTCAGACCAAGTTATAATTTAGGATTGTCTTTAACAGCTATTCAGAAACATAAGCTGTAGAACTGCTGTGTATTTGTGATTGGGAATGGTGATTTTGCCAACTTAAAAGAGTTAAAGTAGACAAGATACACAAAAATTTAAGAATAATGTGCGATCATAAGACTTAAAATAATTAAAAACAAAATCACAGACCAAAACAAACAAAAAAAAATATGAAGACACAGTGCACAGAATTTGGTGATATCCAATGAAAAAAAAGAGACAAAACCTGAGAACTCTTGAACATCAGATCATCTGGACATGATGTTTAGGAACACTCAGGGTTAGGATTAGCTAAGGATCACAGTAGGCAAAGTAAATCCAGGGTATAGAAGCAGAGAAAATATCCCATTTCTTCTTCCCATCAATAGGTAGTAAGAACCTGATACAATCTAGTACCTGGAAGCAGGGCAGCTGAAATGAAAGGAGCCCAAATTTCAACTTAGAAATCATGCACCCCATATTAAGCATCATTGTTCTGCCTTTAGCAATTTTGGTAACTTACTCCTTTTAATAGATATTAACAATTTCTAAATTGGCAAGAAGTGGCTTTTTCCTATCTCTGTAATTTCCCAAATCAAAACACCATCAAATTCTCTTTGCTTTCAAAAATGTCCCTAATTTGGCAGATGTATCTTTTGTTTAGTTAAAGTAATTATCATTTTTCTAGTTAAGGTGACTGAGGAGCCTGAGAGCGAGCATTTTAATTGTTATAGTGACTTGAAAAGAAGTTAGCAGATGTTTTCTGAACAAAAGCCTGAAAGGTTTAGAAAGGTGATCTCTGGATCTGTGAGATTTTATCTAGGGGGGAAAGATAAAGGAAATGTTCCAAAAGAAAATTATTCCCTCAGTGCTCCTAGTGGTGATATTAGAGATTCTCTAAAAATATATCTTGAGCATTATGCTTTAGATTATCATTGAAAAGGCTACACCCTTCACATATTTTAGAGTCTACCTTTCTTCTTTTAACAAGTTAAAACTGGTTTATAAAAGGTGTTCACACATTTTCATATGTAAGCATGATATTATTTAAACTCGTAATATTATAATATTGATAATGTGATTTAGAAGCATAATTTAGTAAATATTGAATACTGAAGTCTAATGCAATGAAAAGTAAACAAGACTAAATTCATTCTAAACTCAATAATTTCTCATAAATACAAATTCTGATTTGTAAGACTAAAAATATGTTTCAAGTATTGTCTTCATACCCCTGCTTTCATTCCACTTTCCTATCTCCAATCCTTTGGTCATTACTAAGTTCTTGAGATATCATCAAAAAATAATCAAAGGATATTAAATATTAGGTATTACTCTTTCCCTTTCTGCAATAAGCAGTATTGTGCTGAAAATATTCTTTAAATGTCTTTAATTCAGAAATCACACACACAAATCCTGGTAAGAGCCTGAAGAGTGTTCAGTCCAAACAAATAATGCAATTATGTGCTGGACTGGTTACTGAAATTTTAGGACCTTGTTCATATGTAAATAATTCTAATACTGGCAGTAATAATACAGACATGTTGTCACTTTATAAGCATATGACTTTGGTGTGTGTGTGAATGTACAATTTAGCCGTAGCAAAGATAGGATTTTGTTCAGGTATAAACTAGGTGGCCTTTCAACAGGCTGTGTGGTAGGCTTTAGGTTTTTTCACAATATTGTAACTTATTCTGGGCATAGGTTGATTGTACTTTTCTAACCATTTGAAGTTAGTTGTGACTTGCTTTGGCCTGCGCAATGTGAATAAAAGTGAACCACTTAATTTCTGGGCACCAATGGAAGTTTTGAAAGCCTTTACATTCAGTTTTTCTCTGTGCCACAGCATTCAGTAACATTCTAGATGATGGCGATTTGAGCAGCCTGGGTTTTAGAGGGAGGATAACGTTGGAGCAGAGCCCAGAGCAAACCCAAGCAACTGTATTGGTTTAAGTCACTAAGATTTGGAGGTCATATGTTCCTGCAGCACACCCTAGTTCACCTGAATAACACAGGTTGTTTCTTGAGACTCTATAACTCTACATTATTTGGTGCTTTGCATTCAGAGTCTGAATACAGTTTAAAAAAAATTACTGCTCAAAAATAATTTGTCAGTACAGATACCTGGGGAAACTATGTCAATCAATGCCTGTTAATGAGCAAATCTCTGAATCCTATCTTCTGAGTCCTTGAAAATATCTAAGTCAGGTATCAATTTGTGTACCTTTCTCAACCTGACAGTATCCAGTGAGAGACTGAGATGACAGACACATACATTTCTTTTTTTTCCACCAGTGTCCAAGCCTTGAAATCAAAGGATTACACAGTGTCTGGATTAAACTGTCAGCTTATACAAGTTTGAGCTAAGAAAAGGAAAAGTGCTGTTCAGTGTCTAAAACATTATAGTACTCTAAATATAGAGACATGGTGATACTTGAAACGTGTGAGGGAGTGTGAAGAAAAGAAAATATAAACATAAATCTCAAAATCTACTAGCAACATGAATGTACAAGTAATATTTGACAGAGGAGTAATCAAGATGGCGATAACCAGCCTTCATCAAATCAATAGTAGATGCATGAGAAGAATGTGAAATGCCTACATAATCATTTCCAGCAATTTAGGGGTGCTAAATGATGGTAAGCAATGTGACAAGGCACTTTAAGTATTTGATATGGTTTGGCTGTGTCCCAACTCAAATCTCAACTTGAATTGTATCTCCCAGAATTCCCACGTGCTGTGGGAGAGACCCACGAAGAGGTAATTGAATCATGAGGGCCGCTATTTCCTGTGCTATTCTCATGATAGTGAATAAGTCTCACTATACCTGATGGGTTTATCAGGGGGTTCTGCTCTCACTTTTTTCTCATTGTTCTCTTGTTGCCATGTAGGAAGTGCCTTTCACCTCCCACCATGATCCTGAGGCTTCCCCAGCCATGTGAAACTATAAGTCCAATTAAATCTCTTTTTCTTCCAGTCTCGGATATGTCTTTATCGCAGTGTGAAAACAAACTAATACAGTATTTAATAAAGACATAGAACAAGATCATCGTAATATATATATCAGAGGGCAATATATTGATACTTCATATTAAAAATGACTCAAGCAGCATTTCCCCCAAATAATTCTGCAATTTCTTTTTTAGGAGTTACTATGGGTGCACCACAGAAATGTATTCTATGTATGTATTCTTACATTAAAGATTAATGGCACATATTTAATATGGTAAAGATTCTGTGAAGGCCTGCCATAATAAAACCTATTCAACTTAGTGTAATCTGGCATTTCCCAAACTTTTTTGAGAATGGAATACTATTTTTTTTTTTTTCCTGAGACAGAGTTTCGCTCTTGTTGCCCAGGCTGGAGTGGAATGGCACAATCTTGGCTCACTGCAACCTCCGCCTCCCAGGTTCAAGCGATTCTCCTGCCTCAGCCTCCCAAGTAGCTGGGATTACAGGCATGCGCCACCACGCCCAGATAATTTTGTATTTTTAGTAGAGACGGGCTTTCTCCATGTTGGTCAGGTTGGTCTCAAACTCCCGACCTCAGGTAATCCGCCTGCCTCGGCCTCCCAAAGTGCTGGGATTATAGGCGTGAGCCACCCTGCCTGGCCCTTGAGAATGGAATACTATTTTGAGAGAAGGGAAGCAGCACTGTCTTTATTTTAGTGTGGGGATTTTTTGTCTCTTTTTTTTTTTACTTGAGTCTTACGTTTTTGCCTGTTGTCATTTTCTGATGCCCACCACACCCCATGTAACCTGTGTTAACAACCTTATATGTGAATATGTGTATCACTCCATATTTGGTTGAAGGCTCATACAATTCTACACATATGACATATAGATACAAGAGAGGTTTTACCCCTATTACTTGTTCCACAACATGAGATCATGTTTTTCATGCCTTACTTTAATATTTTATTCACCACAACAATACTCATGGAAATCCCTTCCAATTCAGCTGATATAAGTCTAATTGATACTTTTTAAATAACTGCATAATATTCCATCCTGCGAAAAAAAGCTGATTGTTTAAGCCTCTCCCATATTTCCCATATCAAGAAGCAGTGTGTCCTCTGCCAAAATGCTCCATGTCTTCCCTAATTACCCCTTCTTCATTACATGATTACTTTAGAATGTCTGTACATTCTTCACATTTTCTAGTATTCCTACCACACTACACAACCACAAGTGATCTTTCGAAGACATTTATTTCCTCCTTTCCTCTCCCCAGATTCTAGGTTTTGTGAAGATAGCTTACTAATTATTCAAATTTTCTCTATATTAAGTTTATTCTGAGAGCCTTTATTTTCACTTTAACCCTTAAGGCATATGTTGTAAACGTTCTAACCTATTACATTAAGATAATAGGTTAGAGACATACAGATAGAGATAGAGATAGAGATAGAGATAGAGATAGAGATGAATATAGATACCTATAAAATTTTGCTTACCATGGTTTTTCTCATCTTCCTTCCTTTTATCCTAAAGTTTCTCTTTTGGTTCCTTTAGTGTTTGGTTATTTTACTTTTTTTTCTCAAATATATTACTCATATGAGGTTCCTAGATAATATAGTCTCTAAATTCCCAAACATTTCAAATATCTGTTGTATCGTGACGTATCACTGATATCTTGGCTGGAGCATAATCCTTGGGTTATGGTCAGGCTTATTTCTAACATTTGAGGGCCCCAGAACAATGACAAAACTAGAGTTCTACATATCATATGCCTAAATATCTGAAAATTACACATACATACATCAGAATGTCAAATTGTATGCTGTCAACTAAAAAATAATCTAAAAGTTATAAACCAAGTTAATAAACCATTAAATGTGTTCTAGTATCCTACCTTGATAAGCATGCCTTTAACAACTGATGGTCTAGGTTCTAATCAATCATTTGGCTCTAGTTCTGTATCAGAAAGTGGTAGTACAGAAAGGCCAATTTCTGGCTCGTGACCATTGGCTCCAGGTAAGCACAGCCCCATGACTCATTAAATTCATTGCTCTATGAGGAGGAGAATAGCCAGAAAATGGTCAGAGTGTTTCACTCTAATGATCAAGGGTTGGGGCAAGAAACCCTTTCTTTTGTTGTAAGACTGATATTTGTTGGTGCTTTTTTGTCAGTGGTCTGTAGATTCTATTCAAGAGCTTACAGCTTCAGTGTTGCAAATGAGAAATAAAATTCAAATTGGATATTTTTTCCTTTTTAGGTAATTTATTATTTCTGCATTAATGTTTCTAAGAATTTCTGTTTATCCTTGGAAAGTTTAGCAAACAGCCCATATAATCTATTTTTGCATGGCCTGGAAGAAGGTGTATGATAAGTGGAATCACTGACTTCGTGGTTTGTAAAGAGTTTCTAGTAAGAAATTACTTCCTTCCTGATGGGAGAGTAGATGGAGTACTTTCTGCCATTAACACAGGCTAAGTGAGGCCAAAGGGCAGCTTCAAAAGAATAATCAGAGAGATCATGGGTGCTTGCAAGAAAATGAGATGACTCTCACTTCCCATATGAGGCTGCAATTTCTCCCTGGTAATGCCATGAGACAGGAGGATATGAGAGTTCTTGAGAGCCCTTAAGACTTTTGAGGCATAAAATGGCATAGAAATATGTATCCTCTTGTGGTCTAGTTAGTTCTAAAAGCAGAAATTCTGCTGCAATTGTCTGTAGCAGCAAGGCCAAAAGAGATTATAGAGAGCTATGCCTTGGAAGAATATGGGTAAAACCCTCTCAGTCTTAGTTTTATGGACTTGGAGGACTTATAAGAGAGCCTAAGCACAAAGGGTGGAAGGTATAGGACTACGTAGAGAGATGCTGTGCAAATAAGGTGCCTCCCTACCTGGAGAGACTGAAGGAAGACACAATTGCTCCTTCCTGTGATAGTCTTCAGTATTAGAAGGGGCCGAGATGAAGCAAAACAGTGCCTCAAGAAAGTCACACACATCATATATGGGAAAACCATACAGCAGAAGATGCTACCAAGTTGGACAAAATGGGATCACCAGCCACAGTAGATGACCAATAAATGATGGAAGAAGAATTCTGTGTACTATTTCCCTCTCCCTTCCCCAGCACAAAAGGAACTCCTTTAAGAAAAGAAAGAAAGTAAAATAATCTCAGAACAGTTGACTTTGACTCTTCCCCACCCTCTACCACTCATACTGGCCTCCAAACAGCCAGGTAAGAGCTCTAGTCTGCACTAAAGCAGAAGATAGGATAAATTTGTGAAGTTTTTTACACTCAATTTAACTAAATGTGATAGCTGAAAATAGCCACAAAGTAATGAAATCTGCTAAAGATATTGCTAAGGGACAGGATGGGAGATTGAGAGAGCATGGTGAAAAGTAGGAGATTTCTTAAAGAACTACAAGTAGAACTACCATTTGATTCAGCAATCCCATTACCGGGTATCTATCCAAAAGAAAAGCCTTATAAAAGAAACACATGCACATGCATGTTTATAGCAGCGCAATTCTCAATTGCAAAGATAGGGAACTTAAGTGCCCATCGACCACCAAGTGAATAAAGAAAATGTGGTATATATACACTATGTGTATACATAAAACAAAAGAGTATTTTATATATACTACTCAGCCATAAAAAGGAATGGAACAATGTCTTTTGCAGCAACTTGGATGGATCTGGAAGCCATTATTCTAAAGTGAAGTAACTCAGGAATGCAAAACCAAATATCATATGTTCTCATTTATAAGTTGGAGTTAAGCTATGAGGATGCGAAAGCATAATGATAGAGTGGACTTTGAGGATTCAAAGGGGAAGAGTGGGTGGAGCAGTGATGGATAAAAGACAACATATTGGATACAGTGTACACTTCTTCAGTTGTGGGTGCGCTACAATCCCAGAAATCACCACTAAGTAACTTCCATGTAACCAAAAACCACCTGTACCCCAAAACTACTGAAATATAAAATAAAATAAAGAAGCACTTGGAAAAATAAGCACTGCATCATGTTTATATTTGTTAGAACGTCTCCTACCATTGGCAAAGATAGTGATGGTTCTACCTTGAAGCTTTTTTGATGCAAATAAAACATTGTGTCTTGAATTATCATTATTTAAATATTTCTCTTATCCTTTATGAATGGAAGCCCTCTGCTCTCAGTATATATATTGATTATGTTTGTGCTTTCCATTGTGATTAACAGAGCATTAAAATAGCAGCTATTCTCATATAATGATATGGTGGAATGTGCAGATTTTTGAATCAGAAAGACCTGGGTTCAAATCCTGTTTCGCCATTTACTAGTTGTGCAGACTAGCCCAATTTACAAAATATAGCCTACAGGTAATAAAAATCTCATTGTTTTGTGAGGATTCAATAAGACACTACATTTTGAATGTTTAGTATGATGCTGGTCACACAGTGGGTACTTAGAAAACATCAATATCCCCTTGCCCCTTCCCTTCCCTGTGCTATTAGCTAGCTAAATTATTTTGTCTGGCACTTAGAGACAGGTTCACAATGAAGTACATGAAGCTTATTCCTCAGGGCCCCTCACTTTTCTGGGTCCTTTGAAATAATATTTTTAACCCTTATTTCTCATTTGGATGCCCTAATTGTATGAATGTTAAGCCCACTAAACCTGGATCAGTCTATTACGGCATTTGAAGTTTTTTCTTTGGTCAAGGCTTGATAACTCAGTAAAACTGGAAGAAGCTTCAGTAGAATATTAACAGGCATAATATGCAAATTAAAGAAAATAACTGTCCATTAAACCAGTGATTTTTATTATTAGTTAAAGCCTAAGTACCAGTGTAATTTAAAGTATTATAAATGCAATGCAACATACAAAGCACATTAGGTTTAAGTTGTAGTCCAATTAGACAGTGAAGCAATACCAGAACTAGAAGAACCTAAGAGATCATCTAGGCCAGGAAAATGAACTCTTTCTGACTTTCCACAAGAAGAGAAGAGAATTAGCTTCTAAACATATTAGGTTAGTGTTTCCATTATACAAGATTCAGAAATATATACCTGAAAAACCCCCTTCCCTTCTCTGAGTCTCAGTTTTTCTATCAATAAAATGAGAAGATTGGACTAGATGATTATAAAGGGCTTTACAGTTCTGACATCATAAATATAATTAATAACCAATATTATATGATCGTATGAATTAATCAACACTGATATACTTCTTTGTTTCACCCTATGACTTAAGTCAATTTGGGAACTGTTTTTACTTTCTCCTCTCTACTCAAAAGTATAAGTGTCAATAAACAGTGAAACAGACTAATCAAATAAAGTAAGGAGTAAAAGAAACAATGGGCATTAATGTCTACCAAGAGGAGATGAATTAAATCAACCGTGGTTATTTTTCTAACAGATTTATTAATTATGAAGCTTAGTTTGTCCATTGTTTGTCAGTTAGACTAAACATCCTCAATTAAATGCTAGAATTCATTTTAACACAATCCTTTAATCTCCCACAATGATATTGTCTCTCACTGTAACTGAGCAACAGCTTCAAACCACAATTTTAATTTTTAGCTTCTGTGAATTTTAAGAGTTCAATGTACAGTGGTTTAACACACCATGAGATTCCACTCTAGAGCTCTGGATGCCAAAATAAGCAGCCACCTGCTTCTTCTCTGATACACAGAAATTTAAGAACTTGGGGAATATTCACTATCTCAAGTCACTCCTTTAAGTAGCCTTTATAAAACTATTTGAAAAGTTTTAAAAATTCATTTACGTGGACAGAAGGATGGATACATAATAGATATGTGATAAATCAAGTATAATAACATTTTAATGTTAGAACCTAGGTGCTGGAAAATAGGTGTTGATTGTAAAATTTTTCAACTTTGTTATAAAATTTTATATATCTCTTTGTATACATATCTCTTCATACAAAGTTTGTAAACTTCAAATAACTTGAAAATCACTAAAAATCAAATCATCTGACAAGTAGTTACTCTGCACCTAATTTAGCCAGACATTGTTCTAGGTCCTGGTGATACAGTGATGAACAAGGTAGACAAGGCTCCTTTTTCTGGGAGCTTAGTGGACTCTGATAGTGAATTTTAAAATGCATAAAATAACTAAGATCATTTCAGAGATAAATGTAGGAAGTTTTTTTTGGTAAGAAACAACGTAATATAATAGAATGACAGGTAAGGAGGATGCAACTTACAAAGTACTAAAGCTAAGACAATGAGAGAGAAAAGCAAGGCTACTAAGATTTTTAGGGAACATAATTCCTAGAAAAGCATATAGGAAGTGCAAATACCTAAGGCAGAAAGTAGTTGGTATGTTGGAGAAACAGAAGGAAGGCCAGCATGGAAGAAAAAATACATATACATACATCTTTACATATACATATGTGTGTGTATATATACATGCACATATACATATATATGCATGAAGAGAAGGGAGAAAGTGTGTGCACAAGTGAGCATGAGAGAAAGGGTGCCCCTACAGAATTTGCTCTGGATTTTATATAGGGGGTGAGGATGACATCCTATATTTTTGTTTAAGGAGATGGATGAATGTAATGCTAATTGTTGAAATGGGTAAAAATAGGAGAGGAGTTGTTATGAGGTGAGGCCGAAAGGGCAGGGATTCAATTATCTTTCTGCCATGTTAAGTTTAAGAAAGCTCTCCAAATGGCATGTAGGTAGCTGAAAATATGTCTGACACTGAGAAGAACTCAAGCTAAAATATGAATTCACGGAATTGTAAAGATATAGATAGAATGCAATCATGGGACTGAAGAGTGTGAGTATAGTTAGAGAGGGAAAGCGGGCCAAGAATGAAGCCCTGAGCACTCCAACACTTAAAAATTGGGAAGAAGAGGCCAGGCACAGCGGCTCACGCCTGTAATCTCAGCACTTTGAGAGGCCAAGGCAGGTGGATCACAAGGTCAGGAGATCGAGACCATCCTGACCAACATGATGAAACCCCATCTCTACTAAAAATACAAAAATTAGCCGGGCATGGTGGTGCGCGCCTGTAGTCCCAGCTAATCGGGAGGCTGAGGCAGAAGAATCCCTTGAACCCGGGAGGCAGAGGTCACAGTAAGCTGAGATTGTGCTACTGCACTCCAGCCTGATGACAGAGAGACACTCTGTCTCAAAAAAAAAAAAAAAAAAAGTTAGGAAGAAGAGGAAAGGCATATACAGGATACTGACAAACAGTAGTCAATGAAGCAGATGTGTGAGCTAGATAGGCTGGTGACGCTAAAGCCAGAAGAAAAGAGTGTTTCAGAGGGCTTAGCTAGCTTTGTTAACTAATGCTTAGAGGTTGAATGAGTTGAGAACGGAGCATTAACCACTGGATTTAGTGCCATGGAGGTTGTTAGTAACTTTGACCAGAGCATTTTCTGTGGAATGGAGGGGACACAAACCTAAATGAGCGTGAATTTGAGATAACAGTTAATATGGAAGCAAATACAAACAGGTCGAGTTTTTATGTGTAGGAAAGAGAAGATTTAGAAGCAGGGGATGAAGGAAAATTAATTTAAGAATCAGACATATTGGAACTTTTTTGCTGCTGAGAATAATTCCGCAGAGAATGAGACACTGATAATGCAGGAGAGAAAGGAGTTGGTTGAGAAACTACAGTTCTGAAACATGCAAGAAGGGATAGGATACAAGGTAAACATGGAGAAGAGACCCTTTAATGGGGATGACGGTGTTTCTTTTTTCTATTGTACTTGGACAGAAGATGGAGAGCTGGTGTGGAGACAGGTTGTCTGTGTGATTAAGTGATGAGAAGATGGAGGAGTTCCTATCTGGATGTTTTTATTTACTCATATAATATTTGAAATAAATGTAATAGTTATGAAAGATCAAACTCCTAATGCTTATTAGGCACATGAAAAATGAAATGGTGATAGAGGTAAATTTCAGATATACTAGATCCAGACTACATGAAATTTTATGTATGGAAAGACTATAGTGTCTATGCCTCTTTTCACCGGATGCTATTTTTGTAGATCAGATTCCAATCTAGAT
The DNA here is from genome assembly GCF_009764315.1 of Trachypithecus francoisi. Taxonomy (NCBI): domain Eukaryota; kingdom Metazoa; phylum Chordata; class Mammalia; order Primates; family Cercopithecidae; genus Trachypithecus; species Trachypithecus francoisi. Next base: position 4,624,417 of record NW_022681471.1, read on the forward strand.
GTTATGCGCCCCACAAAAAAGAAGAGGAATATAACCTCCCTGCCACTCTCCCACCAACTGCCTTAGCAGGGAGAAATCACTAGTACAGGGAGCATTCAAGAAGCAGAAATCTGCAGACCTACGCAAATAGAAAAATGAGCCATTCACTGGAAAACAAGAAGGCATCTTGCTAATCCAATTTAGAGGAAAAAAAAATCTTAGAATCAATAAAGGAAGAGTTATTCATAAATCTGAACTTTAAATAATTCCAGGCCTGGCACGGTGGTTCATGACTGTAATCCCAGCACTTCGGGAGGCCGAGGCGGGTGGATCACCTGAGATCAGGAGTTCCAGACCAGTCTGGCCAACATGGTGAACCCCGTATCTACTAAAAATACAAAAAAAAAAAAAAAAAAAAAAAAAAAAATTAGCCAGGTATCATGGCAGGCACCTGTAATCCCAGCTACTCGGGAGGCTGAGGCAGGAGAGTCATTTGAACCCGGGAGGGGGAGGTCGCAGTAAGCCGAGATCGTGCCATTATACTCCAGTCTCAGCAACAAGAACAAAACTCTGTCTCAAATAAATAAATAAATAAATAATTCCAGATTTAAAGAGACCAAGAATTGTTTGTAATTATTAATAACCAATATCTTGCTACAAGAAAGAAATCCATTCCAGGATAGCCAGTAAGACTCCAAAATGTGGGATTCAAAATGATGCTATGCAATACCTGCATGAAGAAGAAAGGAAGACTTAAAAAAAAAACAAAAAAAAAAAAAACAAAGGGAGCCATTTGTTCTTCAGGGTTTCAGCACTTCTGTTGAATGGGAGTAATAAACTAATATAAGAACACTGTTTTATCCTCAATCATTGTATTATGTTTCAAGATCCCCAGTTAAAGAGGCCCTTCAAAATTCCTGTTACATACATATCTGGACTGGTAATGTTAACTGACAATTATATTCCAGGTTGGGGACTTGATTTTCAAGGTCATGTAAGCAGTGCCTATCTTAAAATGATGTGATAATGTCATTTACTCCATTATGGATGTGCCACATATGACAAACATATCAGCAATTTGAAACCTACGTGTGGATCAGTTTCCAGACCTGTGAAAAGATGGAGTTAAAAAAAGTAAACTTTATGGTCTAGACTAAGTCTAATAATGTACTACTTTACAATGTTTATCAGTACTGGTTACTTTATAGTTTAAGTCATGTGTTCTTCAGTGATTTTCAATAACCATTTATCAATCTTAAATCTGAATTTAATCCTTTCTTCGGATATTATCATTTTCTTTTTAGAGAATATACATTCAAATGAAGGTGGATATTGGTCTGCTTGCTTTTGTTTTTCTAAAAAGACTTGCCAGTACTTGTCCTCTTAGATGCCCTCAGCACTCTTCTGTGAAGTAGATAAAGGCAGGATCTGTAATGAACTAATCATAAGAGAGTAATGGCCAAATATTAATTCTTTGTTTCTTTAGCCAAAAATGCTTTTTACATCACTCTAATATGATGACTCAACCACTTCTAGCGTGTGCAACCAGAACCTATGTATTGAACACAAAAACTTATGCTAAAGCCCATAATTGCTTTAGAAGTTGAACAAAGTAGCCTCTTAAAATCTATTAGTCTGGAGATGTGACTTTTAGCAAGTGTAGACTAAATATTGAAGTGGTAAAAAGTGTTCACTTCAAACAAAACTGAAAGTCTTTAAAAATAACTGTTATGCACAGAACAGACACATAGAATGGGATCATCAAATCTGTTTCCATCTGATCCTTATTCTTTTTTGCATAAAATACATGCTACATAGGGTATAGACATCCAGGTTACCATAGTGAAAAGAACATACATTTATTAATCTGCTTTAGCCATTAGCTAGCTGGCAGTCATTGGCAAACTGAAATTCAATTTCCTTACCTGTAAAAATGAGATTTTGTTATAAAGTCAAACGAGACTTGATATATAAAAGTCCTAGCACAGGACCTGCCATTAAGAAGATACTCAATAAATAGCTTTTGTTACCACTATTTTAGTATTTTACTTGCTTATGTATACCATCACGATGGTATGCTAGCAGCTTATCTCCCTGGCTGTATATGTGATGTGTATATGTGTAAGCCTGCCTGCTCATGTGTACATGTGTATGCATAAGGAGAGGTCAATTTTAAATATAGAGAATTTTAAATAAATGCTTCAGATTGTCTATGTTAAAATCATAAAAGGATTGAAAAAGAACACAGAAACATGACAGAAAAACAGTTATTGGCCTCCAGATGAGGATCTGAACAGATACCCCAGATTCCACCTTATAGGTCCGTCTCAGAAGATTAAAAGATACACAGTGAAATCCTAGTTGGCTTCATAAAATCTGTCATTTCCTTCTGGCTTTAATAATTGCATTAAATGTAAACTGCTACTAGGCAAGGTATTATCATTTCTTATTTTCTACTGCCCCCTGGAGTCAAAGATGACAACAACATTAAACTGGACTTTTCTTCTGGAATAACTTAATGGGAATCATTCAAAAATGAGAATGCACTATGAACCTCCACAATATTTTACCCTTTGGTCAAAGATACATATAAATCACATGCTTCATATGTACAGACTACAATCAATAGAAACTGACACAAATGGAATAACAAGGGAAATCCTAAACTCCAGAGCGGTGCACTTTTAAAACTTTATTAAATGGTTTCTTAAATTGTGGACAAAGGCTTCAATCGGTGATCACATTGATGTAAAATAATGGTGCAGCATTTAACTTAGAAGGATAACAAAGAAAAAATGTGGAGTATCTTTAATAAAATATAAAATGACATCGTGATGGGAAAATCACTTAAAAATAGCAAGGTCCACTGCACAATGTGAGAATCAAGCAAAGAAAGAACACAAATTAGAAGCAATTATAACTAACAAGCAAATTGATGACCAAGTGCATATAAGCAAGTCTTCAATGATTTTTTAAGTCAGAAAATAAAATTAACTACTATATAACAAGACATTCATTTGGAAAGCATGTCTTTGAAAGATTCCCTTAACTGCCCCTCAATTATGTCCTCAGTGTTAATCACTTACTTTGAAACTCTTCTGAGCCTTCATTTTACTCTCTTTAATGTTTTCCTGTGCACACGGGTTCTCAAATAAATTGATTCAAATTCTGTTTAGATAATGCATGTACAATAGTTAATTATAATCATTGTTATTATACAAAGGGAAGAGTCTTGTCTGTATTAACTTTCTTTAAATGAGTCTGTCAGAATACTCATTAGAACAATAATTTATTTCAGGTCAATTCTTATTAATCAAGTAATAAGAAAGACAGTATTATAAATAGCTTTTAAGTTTCTCTACTTCACAGTTAGCAGTGCAGGAGGAGAAACCTTTTCAATCAAATATTTTAATTGAAATGTATTGTTTTATTTAAATCTACATTCCTCTAAAGCTCATAATGAAAATGTACCCAAAGGTCAAGTGCATATTTTAATAGTCATTAGGTATACAGAAATAAGATGCAGACCCTGTTTCAAAGGAGGAACTATATAAATATATACAAACATACCAGGAAATATGTGTTTAACTGCTCTCCCCGTTTTCCTTCCTAGCCAGAAACAGATGGCCTGGGAGTAATAAGAAAATAAGAAATGATCAAGAAATTGACAACAATAACAACAACAGCAAAACCACTTCCTCTTAAAGAGAAACCAAAATCTAAAACACATAGAGACATATAGGGACAAGGAGCAAAATCAACCGTCTGAATAGGAATTTATTCCAGATGCAATTAGTTGTATAGCATAGTTAGTGCAGTGGCCCTCCTGTTAAATCCAGCTCAATGCCTGTCTTGTAAATAAAGTTGTATTTAAATACTGCATTGCAAATTCATGTATGTATTGTCGCTGGCTGCTTTTGCACTACATGGCAGAGTTCTGTAGTTTTAACAGAGACTGTATGGCCTGCAAAGCCTAAAATATTTACTGTCCTGCCTTTTACAAAAAAGTTTGCCAATCTTTGAATTGGAGAAAGATTTTAAAGTAATTATTCTTTACTTATGCTCAAAGACCTAAATAAAGCATCACGACCATTTAAAAAAAGTAGTTATGAACAATGGGAGAAATGAAACAAGAGAAGATGAATATAAGAAAAGAAAATGTTAAAAATTGTGTTGACCAGGCATGATGGCTCATGTCTATAACCACAGCACTTTGGGAGGGAGAAGTAGGAGGCTTGCTTGGGGCCAGGAGTGTGAGACCAACCTGGGAAACAGAGTGAGACTCTGTCTTTACAAAAATAAAAATAAAAAATAATTCGAGTGTGGTGGCACATGCCTGTAGTCCCGGCTACTTGGGAAGCTGAGGCAGGAGGATTGCTTGAACCCAGAGGTGGAGGTTGCATTGAGCAATAATTGCACCACTGAACTCCAGCGTGAGTGACAGAGACCTTGTCTCGAAAAATAACAAATAAATATCAATCAATCAATTAAATTATTGTAAAATAAATGAAAACTGGGCAAAAGATTGTAACAGAAAACAAACACACATACTCAAATGGTCATTAAATTTGAAAATATGTTAAACCTCATCAGTAATCATGGAAATGTAAATTAAAATGAGATATCATTGCATATCTCTCAGAATGACCAATAAATACAATTCTGAAATACAAATTAATGATAGGAAGAAACACAATTATTAGTAAGAAGGAGAAACAAACACTAAAACATGTTTCTTTCATTACAATTGCTTTGCAGAGAAAACTAGTCCTTGTGCCTAGTAGAGTTGAAAACGTAAATACTCTATAAGCCAGCAATTCAACTACCAGATATGCACCTTATAGAAACCTACAACATACACTAAAGCAACTGGTACATTATTTGTAGCAGAATTATTGTTACCAGTAGAGTATTGAAAACAAATATTGTCTCTATTATCTAGATCTCAAATAAGCCTATATAACAATTAACCCAAAAATTAAATGGCTTTAAAACAATTATTATTTATTTTTACTCCCATGCCTAATTCAAAGCTGAGATGGTCTTTCTAAATTAGCAGACCTGACACTTCCTATTCTTCATTGGACATTGTAGCTCAATCACAAGATTCCTACAAGAACCTAGGGTTGTTAGGGAAGGATACAAAGGTAAGATACACTTCTGAGGAAGCCTAGAATCTAGCAAGATGACACAGGCACATAGCAATTATTCAACAAGTGTTATTTGAATTGAAGTACTTCACTTCCCAAGCTTGATAGAACTAGGTGTTGCAACACTTCAAGCCACAGTGAATCCTTATGTGGAAAAAAACTCTATATAGCCATAACTGTGGAATAGTAATAGAATATATTTTAAATGGCAATTAATACATCTTTCTTCACAATCCCTAAGTCTTTATCTAGATATGATCGTTCTCTCTGTAGCAAAGTAGAAGAAAGTGAGAAAAAGAATCACCCTAACTTTTCTCATTATTTTCCCACTTCCAACCAGATTCTAACGCCTTCTCATATACTGTCAGCTATAGGCTTTCTCCTGAGGCCCTCACTGATATTCACCGGGCATTTTGATATGAGAATTAGGATATTTGTAATCCAATTCCAACGATCATCCTAGGATAATTCACGGTTTGTGTGGACTTACCGTGTAGTCATCAAGTCTCAGTCCCTTCATTTTTTAAACTACATTACCTTCACTTCTACACAACCACAGTTATCTGCATCCAGGCCTCACTCAGAAACACTCTGGAATCGACTCATCTGCTGGAAAGAATGCCAATAAATAAGTCTTGTTCTTCCCAGTTCTCACATACTCGATCTGACTCTGACCACCTCTGTTCTTCAGCTTCACCAAGATCTTTACTGTCTCCCTTGATCTTACAGTTTTCCCCAGCCAATTGTCAACCTACTGGCCTCTCCTGTCTCTATATCATTCCTAGTTCCCATAGTTTACCATCTGAATTTCTCTCTCACCTGTACCTTTTACTCCTATCCACTGTCGTACTCACTTTGTAAAAGCTCTACCATGGACTAGTGCCATATCATGCCACCACCACTCATGCATCTTGGCAGCTGCACACTAGTGAAGGTGATCAAGCACTACAAACTGATCTTTAGTCTTAACAAGGCTTTCAGTACTGTTTGTGATTACCTCTTATCCTTTGCCAGCATGTTCCAAATGTTCACAACTGTCAGCCTCCTACTCAAACTCTGTACTCATGTTAAGCTGTCAATTTAGCTTCCTGGTCATCATCAAGAAACATGACTCAATCTGATGTGTTCTCCCTTCATTTTCTGTCCATTATTAAATTAACTGCATACATGTCTATTCTCATATTGTTTTCCAGTCTCAGAGGATGAAATATCCCTACTCTTTTTCTTTTTTTTTTTTTTTTTTTTTTGAGGCGGAGTCTCGCTCTGTCGCCCAGGCTGGAGTGCAGTGGCGCGATCTTGGCTCACTGCAAGCTCCGCCTCCCGGGTTCACACCATTCTCTGCCTCAGCCTCCAGAGTAGCTGGGACTACAGGCGCCCGCCACCGCGCCCGGCTAATTTTTCGTATTTTTTTTTTTAGTAGAGACGGGGTTTCACCATGGTCTCGATCTCCTGACCTTGTGATCCGCCCGCCTCGGCCTCCCAAAGTGCTGGGATTACAGGCGTGAGCCACCGCGCCCGGCCTCCCTACTCTTTTTCAAGGCCAGTGCCTCCCCTATCCTTTCAATACCAGGCCTTCAGCAGGACCAGGACTAGGGCGAGGCAAGAGAGGTGCCCGGGGCACAAGATGTAAGGAGGCCCATCCTTGGATGCTGACTTTACACTTGTATGACCCTGGGAGCGATTGCATGCTTAAACTTTGTGCCTTGGAAGCTTAATTTGCCTCACCCTAATTTAGTTCTTGCCCTCAGCCTCCTCCAAAGGCCTGATTCATCATGCATCCACACTTCCTTTATTTTTAACCTCTCTCTACTACACATTCGTTCTACTCATCCTACACAATGTGTTCAAGTCATGCTCTGTTTCTTTATATTGTGAATTTCACAAAATGCCTCTTTCTTCCATAGAGGTCATTACTGGTTTAAGACCTTTTGTAACTAGGCACTTATGATGGTTAATTTTATGTGTCAACTTGCCTGAGTTAAACAATGCCCAGAACACTGGTAAAAAAAAAAAAAAAAGATATTTCTGAGCATGCCTGTGGGGGTGTTTCTGGAAGAGATTAGCATTTAACTTAATAGACTGAAAAAAGCAGATCCTCCTTCCCCAGTGTCATCAGGCATCATCCAATCTGTTGAGGGCTTGAATAGAGCAGAAAGGCATAAGAAAGGCTACTTCACTCCTTTCTTGAGCTAGGACATTCATCTTCTCCTGTCCAAGGACATCTGAAGTAGTGGTTCTCATACCTTCAGACTCGGACTAAATTACATAACTGACTTTCCTGAGTCTCCAGCTTGCAGATGGCAGATTTTGGGACTTATCGACCTCCGTAATCATAGCAGCCTATTCCCATAATAAATATCTCATATAAATTATATATTCTATTAGTTCTGTTTCTCTGGAAAATTCTGGCTAACACAGTAGTTAAATATAAATAGTTTTGGTCTTCAGTAATAGGAAGGAAATTTGGTTCTCCCACCTAGTCAACATTCTCTAATAGCAACTTTGTCGTTAATAAGGATGATACTTGGGTTTCTTTGTGTCCTAGTCATTTGTCTTTTCCCCCTGAATTTATTCAGAATCTAGACAATGAAAAGGATTGCTATTTATGCAGCACTCCTCATAGTCCCAAACATCTACATTGCCTCCTAAACATGCTATTCTTTGTGTCTAGAATCAAAACATGACCCAATTTAAATCAATCAACTCCTATTCATCCTTCAAATCTCAGTTACTTTCTGAGAGAAGCCCTCCTCCAATCTAACCTGAAACTAAGCCACATATGCCTATGATAAGTTCCTCTAATACTAGATACCTCTCATTTGCATGAATTAATATGGTGGTAATTTTCTATTTATTTGTGTAATTATCTGATTATCTGTCTCTTCTATTAGCATGTAAGCTCTCCCTAAGAGGGCTGCTTTTACTCACCATATATCTGAAGTTCCTACAACAATGCTTTGCACATTCATAGATGATGATCACTGCACATTTTCTGAATGAATTACTGAATAACAAAGTGTAGATCTTACCTCCTCTAGAAAGCTTTCCCTAACAGGCCTAGACTGGGTGTCCCTCTTCTATTTTCCACAGCAGAAGTGTGTTTCCATTTCATTTATCTGAGCACAAGGTACTATAACTGTTTATAACTTTGTCTCCATGACTATCTCCTGACCTTTTTGAAGGCAAGTGTTTAATTATATTTAACTTGGAATATTTGTCTCCTATCACAGTCCCTTCCCGAGACAGATGAGCAGTAACTTTTATTGAAGGAATGAAATTACATAGGCTTTGTTCCATAACAGAAGTTGTAGTCTTTAAAAGTTAGGTAGCAACGAGAGTTGGTGAAAACAGTTTAGTAGGTCTGAGTGTGCACATCTAACTGCAGGAAGTTAACAAAGCTAACCCTTGGAAAATTTCCTGATATTTATAGTTGATTGCATACAGCAGATGAGGTTATATGATAAGAAACCAAGTCTTTTACCTTCAGTAAATAACCAACACCCAGGTGTCTTTTTTTAATCAAGATAGTTATGCAATTTTAATATATTCTTCAAATGCCTAAGTCAACATCAGGTACCCAGAGAATAATCCCACTGCCAAAAGTAACGCAAATAAAATTTAATTTGTAAAAAGAAAGCCAGAACAAAGTTTAAAAAAAAAAAAAAAAAACCCCATAAAAGTGACATCATTCTTTCTGAAAAATATAAAGATTCCAAGATACATTCATCAAAAGCACAGGGACAAAAACACCTTTTCCAAATTCAAAATGTCATAACCATATCCAGAGAAAAGGTAGATACTAATATCAGAAGGCCGAAAATGTATAAATAGCACTATATAAAATTATTTTATATACATCCTATCATTTAAATTACAAAATCCCTACAAAAGTATCATTATTGATTTAGTTTTATAAAAAGCAAAACTGAGGCTAAGGTGATTTTTTTTTTTTTTTCTTTTTGAGACGGAGCCTGCTCTGTCGCCCAGACTGGAGTGCAGGGGCTCGATCCGGGCTCACTGCAAGCTCCGCCTCCCGGGTTCAGGCCATTCTGCCTCAACCTTCCCAGTAGCTGGGACTACAGGCGCCCGGCAAGGCTAACGTGATTTAAGATGGCATAATTATTAACTTTGCGATTCAAACTTGCTATACTATATCATGCTGCCTCCCTAACAGTGAGAGTAACTCAATGTATCTTTAACTCTGTCACAAAATTTATAAGGACACCATATAAACTCTAATAGCTAATGTACCCTAATATTGTATCTCTATTAGTACGATCCAATATTTTGGATAAAATGGCTAGAAATACTCTTCATATGTATGATGGCACTCCGGAAAAGTCTGCAGTGTGATTTACAGTGGGGCTTTTGTTGAAGACTTTGTATGACCAAATAATTTTCTTTCAGTCTTGGATATTCATATTCTTATTATTGCTTGCTGCCCCATAAAATATACTATACAATAACACTTAACTTTTCAACTCAAAATCTCAATTTTGCTTAGTTTTAAGGCCTTAAAATTTTGATATTTGATCCTTTTAAATACTTCAGAATCTTTAAATTATCTTTAGCAAACACTTCTTCAAAACATGTGCTGGGATACCACTTTATAACATACATTTTTGACTTTTAGATAAAATGATAATGTGCTAATCACTCTTGCTTTTAAAGAAAGAATGCCTATTAATGCTAAGAAAGGCTTCAAAGTGGGCTGCTTCAAAACAGTAAAATGCTATATGAATTCTGGCCATTTAGAAAATAATGTAGATGGTAGAACAAGTAAGGAAAAAGAAACTCTTGCTCGCATGAGCAAATGAAGTAGGCAGCAACCATTCTTACCCCAAATATATTCCTGTTGGTTTGATATGCTATATATATATATATTGAGACGGAGTCTCGCTCTGTCTCCCAGGCTGGAGTGCAGTGGCAGGATCTCAGCTCACTGCAAGCTCCGCCTCCCGGGTTTACGCCATTCTCCTCCCTCAGCCTCCGGAGTAGCTGGGACTACAGGCGCCCACCACCTCGCCCGGCTAGTTTTTTTTTTTGTATTTTTTAGTAGAGACGGGGTTTCACCGGGTTAGCCAGGATGGTCTCGATCTCCTGACCTTGTGATCCGCCCGTCTCGGCCTCCCAAAGTGCTGGGATTACAGGCTTGAGCCACTGCGCCCGGCCTGATATGCTGTATTTTATATGCACTTGTATATATTATATATAATATGTATACATATTGTAAAATCATAGCTAGCACATCAAACTTGTGAATATACTGGTATTACTACCTAGAACAAAGCAAAAGTAAGTGGAAATGTTAGCAATGAGTTGATTCAAATAAAAACGTAAAGTAAATGATAACACAGGTGGTTCAACGGGTATGAGAAAAGCCATGAAGATGGTAAACAAATGCCCAATCTTTGGGGAAACCTTGGTTAAGAAAGTATATCTTCAGGTAGTACCTTTTGTAGGCTCTCTAATTTTTGAAGCTATGAGCGTGATACATAGAATAAAGCTATTCCATATCAATTCTGTCAAACCTAATCCTAGAAGATCACGGAACAGGACGCAAACTGGCAGACTGGTGGAAGGGAGAAGGCAGGAGAGAGAAGGGCAGGAAGTGCAGAATCATAGGACGCTACTCAAGGTATGGAATAAAGGTTGAGTGTACCTGGGAGACAAAAAGGGGAGCATGAGAAGTGATAGATACTCCAGAAGACAGCTGTCTAGTCCCAGTGGAAAAGATAAAGCTGAGTACAGTTTACTTTCTATTACTCACATAGTACACTTACCCAGGGTCCCTGAAACAACTGGTGTAGCTGAAATATATCTTGCCCTGGGATGAATTCCTTCCAGGAAGACTTCACAGTCACTCATGATAAATGGATCCCCAGAGGTCCTACCTGACAGACCTTCCAAATATGCTCATCTGTGTCTGAATCCCAGGCTAAACACAACATACACTGCCAAACAGAAGTGCTGTAAAGAATACACAAGTAATACAATTTAGCGTAGCAAAACTATGCATACTTATTCTAAGAAAGGAATTAATGGAGTGCCAAGGGCTTAAAGAGATTTAAGTGAAATAAATACCACATTGCACTGCTTTTTATTTATATGCAAACTCTTTCTCTTAGGAGTGTATCTTAGGAAGACTTACGGAAACCAACCGATGAAAAATGAAAAATGGTAAAATGGCAATAGTACAGTAAATATTGATGGAGATTATGAAAGCACGAATACACATTTGCAGGGTTATTTTAAAGATTAGTGAATTGCACTGAAATTGTGATTGAAACAAAAATGAAAACAAAAACATTAAATCCCATTTCCAATGCAGATGTCACATGATACTTTGATAAGTTTATTGAGTATTTTTAGTGTTATATAGTGCTATGTGTTTGAACAGGTAATCATAATTCCATCAGTTACCTACTTTCTACCCGCAAACTTTTTTGCATCCAAACTATTCTTCCCCTGCCCCCTTCTAAGCACAATGCCTGTTTACCTTCCTGTGCTTTTAATCCCACCCCCTGTGACCTCTTCACAAACTGTTCTTCATTAATTTCTAAATATCCTTAAGTCACTTGAATATTTCTAATTTTACTGATGCCTCTCTAACAACACTTAAACATGTTCAATTAAAAATAAGCAACGTTATTTGAGCCTACATCACCCTACATCTACCACTCTGTCTTAGGCCTCCACTTCACAGAAAAAGTTATTTCAAACAAGTTTATAGAAACAAGGAGCAGAATGATGGTTACCAAGGACTAGAGGAGAGGGGCGAGGTTCTGGGGAGACATTGGTCAAAAGATATCAAATTTCAGTTAGACAGGGGAAATAAGTTCCCAGCGATCTATTGTACAACATGGTGATTATAGTTAATAACAATGTACTGTATAATTGAAATTGCTAAGAGAATAGATTTCAAGTGCTCTCATCACAAAAAGTGGTAAGTATGTGAGGTAATGCATATGTTATTTGCTTGATTTTGATGTTCCACAATGCATATATATATATATATATACACACACATCATTTGTACACCTTATATATACTTTTATTTGTCATTTAAAATAAATAAATAGGAAAAAATTCAAGAATTGTCTATATTTGCATTCTCCACGGTGAAAAACTTTGCAACTCCCTAGAATTAATAGATGACCTGTTTTTTTTTTTTTTTTTTGGTTAGACCTATCTATGTTTCCTGTCCCAGTGTATTATTACTACTGCCTTCTTTCACTCTCTAAAATGAAATGAGTTGGATAATAAAATTATATGGTCACCCTATATCTGTAACAGCATGTTAAAAAATATTTTTTAAAAAAGAAAAGGTACAATTCTCATAGCAGCAAATAGCAGCATAAATACACACATACACACTGAGAGGTGAAGTCAGCTAGGCTTCTGGGTAGGGTGGGGACTTGGAGAACTTTCAATTGTAAATGCACCAACCAGCACTCTGTGTCTAGCTAAAGGTTTGTAAACACACCAATCAGCACTCTGTAAAAACGCACCAATCAGCACTCTGTGTCTAGCTAAAGGTTTGTAAATGCACCAATCAGCACTCTGTAAAATGGACCAATCAGTGCTCTGTAAAATGAACCAATCAGCAGGATGTGGGCGTAGCCAAATAAGGGAATAATTCCTGGCCACATTAGCCAGCAGCAGCAACCCGCTGGGGAGCCCTTCCATGCTGTGGAAGCTTTGTTCTTTCACTCTTTGCAATAAATCTTGCTGCTGCTCACTCTTTGGGTCTGCGCCACCTTTAAGAGCTGTAACACTGCGAAGGTCTGTGGCTTCACTCCTGAAGTCAGCTAGACCATGAACCCACCAGAAGGAAGAAACTCCGGACACATCTGAACATCTGAAGGAACAAACTCCAGACACACCATCTTTAAGAACTGTAACACTCACCACGAGGGTCTGCAGCTTCATTCTTGAAGTCAACGAGACCAAGAACACACCAGAAGGAACCAATTCCAGATACAATACAGTACCTAGGAATAAGCAATGTTAACCAGTTTTAGAGACATTTTCAGTATTCTACCAAGAAACATAAAGATGGCAAAAGCTACACTGTAACCAAGAATTAGACTATCTAAATATAGTGAGGAAGAAATTATTTGAATGAAATTGTAATGACAGTCGAAGTGGGATTTTTCAGGAAACTTTACACGATGATGCACTTTTTTTTTTTTAACAGAAGCAAATGCCAAATAAGTACTTGAAGAAAGAATAATCCTCAGAGGAAAAGTAGTGATAAGAAAAACTAAACTAAGTTATAAAGTTAAAATAATGGAAATCATATAAGTAGTGTGTGATATGGAAAAAACTAAATTTACCAGGGGTGAAATAAAAAACATAAAAAAGTCTATTTTGACTTGACCTCAAGGTACACATTAATATTGCCAACATATGAATTGACAGTAATACATATATGTAATACTTATAGTGTAATATACTGATAGTGAATGCACAAATATTTTGTATTGGTGGACATGTGTGATCAACAAAGATTGAAGACCTCTCTACTAGATAATTCAGAAAAAGATCTTGTCATGTATACAATATAGTATGTAATAGAGAAAATCATAAAGTCCTGGAGAAGAAATAAATGAATGACACTGGTATACTTTCTTAGCAATCAAGGAAATTATGTATTCATCTCATTTCATGCAGCAAAACAAATTGCAGCTAGATGACAAAAAATTAAAATCAATGAATTTATAAAATCCTAGAAGATAAGAGAAATAAACTTTTTCAAGTATAAATGTGTGACACATTCTCAATTTCCAGAATTGAGAATTCAAAGCAAAAACAAATTTCCACTGTATTTTTTACTAACTCTATTCTTCAGAATATCTGGATTTTTTAATATTTTCTCTTTGTTGAAATTCTAGTTTTGTTCATGTGTTATTTTCTGATTTCATTGAGTTGTTTGTGTTCCTTTGTAGCCTGCTGAGCTTTCTTAAAATAGTTATTTGAAATCTTTGCCAAGTAATTAGGAGTTCTCAATTTTTTTGAGTCAGTTGTGGAAAATTATTGCGTTCATTTGACGGTTTCATTTCCTTGATTTTTAGTGTTCCTTGAAGTCTCAAGTTTTGGGGTTTTTGTTTGTTTGTTTGTTTGTTTTGTCACATTTGAAGAAATAATCACCTCATCCTTCAGTCTTCACTGGTTTGGAAAGAAAAGGGCTTTCACCACTTAGCCAGATTAGGGGTTCCGGGGTCTCAGGGCTTTTCTATGGGTGGAACCACTCTATTCTTCTTGTTCTCACTTGGGAGCAGGGAAAGTTTTAGAATTGTATGTGTTCTCTCAATCCCAAAAAGCCAGGCTGGATGCTGAGAGCCTCCATTTGTTTTCCCTAGGGAAGTCCCCTAAAGTGTTCAAGGTTAGCACCTTCTCCCAATCCAGCCACGCTGAATTGTCTGTAAGAGCTCATGCATGATGAGAGACTAGAAATGAATCCATGCATTTATGCTCAACTGATCTTTCACAAAGATGCTAAACCTTACAATGGGGGAAAAGATTATATTTTCAATAAATGTTGAAGTGAAAACTGGACATTCACATAAAAAAATAGAACTCTTATTTAACACTATTGTTAAAAAATCAACTCAAAATGGATTAAAGACTTAAACTCAAGATCCCAAACTGTCAAACTATTAGAAAAAATCCTACAGAAAAAGCTCCTTGACTGTGGTCTGGGCAATGATTTTTTTAAGTATGATCTCCAAATGATAGGCAACAAAAGTAAAACAGACAAGTAGAACTACCTCAAATTTAAAACTTCTGTATATCAAAGGAAACATTCAACAGAGTAAAGAGGCAACCTATGGGAGGGTACAAAGTTTCAGTTATACAGGATAAATAATTTCTGGAGGCCTAATGTATAGCATGGTGACTATAGTTAATAGTACTGGGTATGTACCCAAAGGATTATAAACCATGCTGCTATAAAGACACATGCACACGTATGTTTATTGTGCCACTATTCACAATAGCAAAGACTTGGAATCAACCCAAATGTCCATCAGTGACAGACGGGATTAAGAAAATGTGGCACATATACACCATGGAATACTATGCAGCCATAAAAAGGGATGAGTTTGTGTCCTTTGTAGGGACATGGATGCAGCTGGAAACCATCATTCTCGGCAAACTATCGCAAGAACAGAAAACCAAACACCTCATGTTCTCACCCATAGGTGGGAACTGAACAATGAGATTACTTGGACACGGGAAGGGGAACATCACACACTGGGGCCTATTGTGGGGAGGGGGGAGGGGGGAGGGATGGCTTTGGGAGTTATACCTGATGTAAATGATGAGTTGATGGGTGCTGATGAGTTGATGGGTGCAGCACACCAACATGGCACACGTATACATATGTAACAAACCTGCATGTTGTGCACATGTACTCTAGAACTTAAAGTATAATTTAAAAAAATACAACATTGTATACTTGGAATTTGCTAAGACAGTATACCTTAAATTTTCTCAACACCAAAATAAACGGTAACTATGTGAAGTTGTGGATATGTTAGTTAGCTTGATAATGGTAATTATTTCACTATATATATATATATATATATATATATACACACACAGACACACACACACACAATGTTTTTACAGTATTGGTATATATACATATGTGAATACATCATGTTGTACACCATAAACGCATATAATTTTTGTCAATTTACTTCATTAACGCTGAAAAAAATAGAAGTATGGCATTCTCTTTAACAATGAAATTTCAGGCAGTGATTAAAAAGATGATTCAGGCCAGGCGCAGTGGCCCATGCCTGTAATCCCAGCACTTTGGGAGGCCAAGGTGGGCGGATCACTTGAGGCCAGGAGTTCGAGACCAGCCTGGCCAACATAGTGAAACCCCATCTCTACTAAAAATACAAAAAACATTAGCCTGGCATGGTGGTGGGCACCTGTAATCCCAGCTACTTGGGAGGCTGAGGAAGAAGAATCACTTGAACCCAGGAGGCGGAGGTTGCAATGAGTCGAGATCATGCCATTGTACTCCAGTCTGGGCAACAAGAGCAAAACTCCATCTCAAAAAAAAAAAAAAGATGATTCACAATGATTTTATAATTGCATGAGGAAATACTAATTTTAAACTGCTAAAAGCAATCAAGAGTATAAAATTATGTATTCTCTGTGAACTCAACTACATAAATAGTTTTCCTCATAGGCACAATTTTGGACTAAGAAAATGCCATGCTGTGCTAAAAAGCTCATATTTCTATCTTTGCTGAGTAAATAACAAGTTTGAATGACTTTTTTTTTTCAGAACTTACTACTATATTTTGTATCAAGAACATTAAACATCAATATCCATTAAGAAA
Source organism: Trachypithecus francoisi (assembly GCF_009764315.1). Lineage (NCBI taxonomy): Eukaryota > Metazoa > Chordata > Mammalia > Primates > Cercopithecidae > Trachypithecus > Trachypithecus francoisi. Next base: position 4,640,909 of record NW_022681471.1, read on the forward strand.
ATGAAGCAGAACATAGAGTGTGGTATGAAGATACTTGTAGACAATATCTTACTTTAAAAGATTTTGTTGGTAGTTTAAGCATGTACTTTTGATATTTGCCTCAAATATTTATCTACATGTTCTAGCTGTTTGATAGATATTAGTTGGTATAGAGCTTAGTAGAAAGCCTTACCCTTAGTAAATGTTCTAAAAAATGTTAATAGAGATTAAGGCACTAGAACTATAAGTAGTAAAAGTCGTAAAATCGACACAAATATCTTGGATGCCACAGGAAAAAAAAGTTATAAGTTGAAACAATTTTGAAATTATTAACCATTTTAAATTATTTAAAATATTTTTTGAAAATGAGAACATTGTTTTATAAAAGCCAAAAGCAAGGCAAATGGTAGTCCAATTTATGGACCATTAAAGGGAAAATATTACATGATGCCTAAAAGATCCTCCTGAAGTATGCCTTATAATTTATGTACTGTGGTGGACAGGAAATTGAAGGTGAAGAGTAGCAATAAACATACAAAGCATATTAGTTTATGTCTCTAAGTTTAAGGAGGCGGTGATCATGTGTCCAAATGCCATTAGAATTTGGCACAAAAGCCAGAGAAGTAAGTGAAATTCATCTGGCAGAGACAAAAATGGCACAGAATTTTTAGTGGAGAAAGGTTTTCTTGTTTACTATGCATTTTAGCAGACACATAAATAAGTAGACCGAAAGAAATTGATAGCCTCAGACAAAATTTTATCAGCAGTGTTTATGAGGGTGAGTTATCGGAGATAAAGACTTAGTAGTCAGCATTTGGATCACAGAGTATAATACTAGTAAACGGAATCCTGCAAAGAACAGTGAGTGTGGTCTTTTGTTTATAAATCACAGACTTCGCTTCTCATTCCTTTTAAAATTTATGTTATCTTTGTTTTCTTTTGCACCTGCTTGATCTCAACCCATTGAAGATTACGAGTACCAAAAGACATTACATATGTTTATTCCATCTTCAATCACTGTTCGCATGTGTTATTGTCAAAATAAATAAATCTTTTTTCTACTTTAATAACAAATTTAGACTCATCAATATCTGCAAATTACAGAAAGTAGTTTATTTTTACTTCCTTACATGCCAACCCACAGAGTTTGGTGAAAGCACGTGAAACAACATGACTGTAAGATTTACAGAAGACCTAACACTGTATGACTTGATTAAAATCCTGAATCTTAGTTTCTTAATTTGTAAAATGTCACATAAGAATTCTGAGACTAGTTGGTGAGAAGGATAAGCTAAAATGTGGATGACACATTGTGTTAATGGTAAAGTACTATACAAAACATTTGCTGTTGCTGTGTGTAGGCCTCTTGTGATAAACAAGTGAAGCACTCGCTTATTGGGAAAAAAAAGTATTTTTGCCGATGGCAGCATATGTCTTAAGAAACACAAGGCCATCAGTTATAATCTGCATTTCCTTTGCCTTAGAATATTTTCATAGTTTCCTTTTTTTTAGATAATTATTCGTATTGTATATTTATCTAACCCATGGTTCTGCAAACATTTTCTGTAAAGCAAATACTTTAGTCTTTGTGGGACATACAGTTTGTCACAACCACTCAACTGGCAACAACAGGCAATAAGCAAATTAATGGGTGTAGCTACGATACCCAGTACCTTTATTCACAGAAATAGATCACTGGCCACATTTGGCCTATAGGCCTTAGTTACTTAACCATCACCTAATCTACTGATGTTAAGTCTTTAAAGAGATATGAATATTACCATGCCATGAAGATGTTGAGAGTATGGTTCCATTTGAAAATGTTTTGTTGCTCATCAACATATCCTATCCCATTATGCCAAGGCTCCAGGAGAAGATAAAGTTACTTGGAAAGATTGATGACACTAAATGAACACACATTGCTGGCATATGTCTTCCTAGCAGGATGCATTAATTTTTTTTATAATTATCTCAGGGTGCTTCAAGGACATCTCAAAAGGACATCAATAGACATAAACTGGAGCAACATGACAGAAAAAAGAGCTCCACCAATTATCTCCCCTCAAAGACACTAATTTAACAACTATCAACATACAAGAAAAGCACGTTCGTAAGAATGAAAAATCAGGTGAGCATTTACAGTACTTGGCTTTAACTTTGTATATCACTCAAAGAGGCATAGAACAGGTAGAAAAAAAGGTCTTGAATCACTGATGCCACCCTTTCCTCACTGCCCTGGCAGTGGCAGTGTGATACAGAGATGGATTCTGTGTGCTAGGCAGAAAGAGCACAGAAATTGTGAGGCATTGGACTCAGTGCTGTCCTTCTAGAGAAGAAAAAAAAAAACTGGACCAAACTCAGCTGACTCCAACCCACAGAGAGAGCATTTAAACCAGCCCTAGCCAGAGGAGAATCACAAATCCCAGCATTTGCAACTTGAGTGCCTACAAACTGTGCCACTGAGGGCTGAAAAGGCTCTAAATAAACTTGAAAGGCAGACTAGGCCATAAAGACTGTAACTCCTAGGAGAGTCCTAGTGCTGAACTGGACCCACAGGCAGTGAGCTGGGGAGGCAAGTGACCTACTGAGACACCATTGGGGATGGCTAAGGCAGTGCTGGTATCACCCCTTCTCCAATCTTGGGCTTCACAGCTCATGGCTTCAAAAGAGACCTCTTCTTTCCACGTGAAGAGAGAGAGGGAAGAGTGGGGAGGACTTTGTCTTGCATCTTGGATTCTAACTCAGCCACAGCAGGATAGGGCACCAGTCCAGGCAGGCCCTAGCTCCCAAATAACATTTCTAGACACACCCTGGGCCAGAAGGGAACCTGCTGCCTTGAAGGAAAGGGCCCAGTTCTGGCAGTATTCATCGCCTGCTAACTGAAGAGCCCTTGAGCCCTGAATAACCAGCAGAAATACCCTGGTACTACAACAAGGGCCGTGGGTGAGCCTCTGAGACTTGATGTCTTCAGCTGAGATTCAGCACAGCTGTGATGCAAAACACCTTCTGCTAGAGAAAAGTATAGGGAAAAGTAAAGAGGACTTTGTCTTGCACCTTAGGTACCAGAATGGCCACGTGGGAGCAGAGCACCAACGGGGCTCTTGGGGTTCTCAGTTCCAGGACTTGACTCTTGAATGGACTTTCTGGACCTACCCTGGACCAGAGGGGATATCATTGCCCTGAATGGTGAGTTCCAGTCAGGCAGCATTCACCACAAGCTGACTAAAGAGCACATGGGCCTTAAGGAAACATCAGTGATAGTCTGGCAGTATACCTCATGGCATGTGGTAGCGGTGGCTATAGGCTGAAGATCCTCTGATGATCTGAAGACAGTTTACCTATAAAGACGCATAGACAGAAAATAAAGGAATGGAAAATAGATATTTCATGTCATTGGAAACCAAGAAAGAGGAGGAGTAGCTCTACTTGTATCAGACTACACAGATTTCAAGACAAGAAATGATTAAAAGAGACAAGGTCATTATATAATGATAAAGGGGTCAAGTAAGGAGGAGGACATAAAAATTTTAAATATAAATGCACCGAACACTGAGCACCCAGATATATAAGGCAAATGCCACTAGAGCTAAAGAGAGAGAGACTCCGATACAATAATAGCTGGAGACTTCAACATCCTACTTTCAGCATTGGGCAGATCTTCCAGACAGAAAATCAACAACAAAAGAAAAACAATGAACTTAATCTGCATTACAGACCAAATGGATTTAATAGATATTTGCAGAACATTTTATGCAACTGCTGCAGACTACAGATTTTTTGCCTGAGCACATGGATGATTCTCAAGGATAGACCATATGGTAGGTCACAAAACAAGTCTTAAAACATTCAAAAATTGAAATAATATCTAGCATCTTCACTAACCACAAAGGAATAAAACTAAAAATCAATAACAAGAGAAGTTTTTGAAACTATACGAATTAATTGAAATTAAACAATATGCTTATAAACAGTGGGCCAATGAAGAAAATCAGAAGGAATGTGAAAAAATTTCTTGAAATAAATGATAATAGAAAAACAACATACCAAAACCTGTGTGATACAGCTAAAGTAGTACTGAGGGAAGTTTATAGCTATCAATGTATACATCAAAAACAATGGGAAACTTCAAATAGAAAATCTAACGAGGCATTTTAATGAACTAGTAAAGCAGAAGCAAACCAAATCCAAAATCTGTAGAAGAAAGTTGTCCATTTTTTTGAAAAGTTAAACACAGTTGACAAACATTTAGCCTGGCTAAGAAAAAAAAGAGGGAAAATACAAATAAATAAAATTAGAAATGAAAAAGCAGACACTGCAAATGATACTGCAGAAATTCAAAGGATATATGAATATATTTGGAAATCTAGAAGAAATGGACAAATTCCTAGACACATGCAACCTACCAAGACTGAACCATAAGAAAATCCAAAATCTAACCAGACTGATAACAAATAACAAGGTTGAAGCTGTAATAAAAAGTCTCCCAATAAAGAAAAACCTGGGAAACCATGGCTTCATTGTTGTACCAAACATTAAAAAATAATAATAAATAAATACCGCTAAACCTAGTCAAACTATTCTGAAAAATAGAGGAAGTGGGAATAGTTCCATACTCATTCTATGAAGCCAGTATTACCCTGATACCAAAACTAAAGACACAACAATTGAAAAAAAAAAAAAAAAAAAACCTACAGGCCAATATCTGTGAAGAATGTTGATATAAGAATCCTCAACAAAACACTAGCAAACTAAATTCAACAATATATTAGAAAGATCATTTATCGTGACCAAATGGATTTATCCCTTGCATGCCAGAGTACTTCAACATACAAAAATCAATCAGTGTGATTCATCATATCAACAAAATGTTCAAAAACCATTTGATCATTTCAATTGATGCTGAAAAAGCACCCCAAAGGGTTTTAGCATGAAGGGATGGTCAAGGTTATCAAATGCTTTTTCAGCATCAATATATGTTCCTACTCCCCAAAGCAATCTACACGTTCAATGCAATCCCTGTCAAAATACCAATGACAATCTTTACAGAAATGGAAAAAAAAAAATCTCAAAACTTATATGGAACCACAAAAGACCCAGAAGAGTCAAAGCTATCCGAAGCATAAAGAACAAAACTAGAGGAATCACATTACCTGACTTCAAATTATACTACAGAGCTATAGTAAACAAAACACTATGGTACTGACAAAAACAGAAACATAGTCCAATGGGACAGAATAGAAAGCCCAGCAACAAATCCAAACGCCTACAGTTAACTCATTTTCAACAAAGATGCCAAGAATGTATACCAGGAAAAAGACAGTGTCTTCAATGAACAGTGCTGGGAAAACTGGATATCCATAAACAGAAGAATGAAACTAGACCTCTATCTCTTGTCAAATACAAAAACCAAATAAAAAAATGGATTGAAAACTTAAATCTAAGACCTCAAACTATAAAATTACTACAATAAACCTGGGCATGGTGGTTGACACCTGTAATCCCAGCAATTTGGGAATCTGGGGCAGGCAGATCACCTGAGGTAAGGAGTTTGAGACCAGTCTGACCAACACGGTGAAACCCTGTCTCTACCAAAAAATACAAAAGTTGGCAGGGTGTGGTGGCATGCTCCTGTAATCCCAGCTACTTGGGGGATTGAAGTGGGAGAATCACTTGAATCTGGGAGGCAGAGGTTGCGGTGAGCCGAGATCATGCCACTGCACTCCAGCCTGGGCAACAGAGTGAGACCCTGTCTCAAAAACAAAATTACTACACAAAAACTTGGAGGAAACTCTCCAGGACATTGGAATAGACAGAAATATACTGAGCAATACCGTACAAGCACAGGCAACCAGAGCAAAAAATGGACAAATGGGATCAAAACTTTAAAAACTTCTGCACGGAAATGAAAACAATAAAAAATGTGAAGAGACAACAATAGGGTGGGAGAAAATATTTGCAAACCACTGATCTAAGAAGGGATTAATAGCTAGATTATATAAGGAGCTCAAACAACTCTATAGGAAAACAATCTGATCTAAAATGGGAAAAAGACATGAACACACATTTCTCAAGAGAAGACATACAAATGACTAACAGGCTCGTGAAAAGGTACAATCATGAGAGAAATGCAATTCAAAACTACAATGAGATATCATCTCACCCCAGTTAAAGTGGCTTATATTCAAAAGTCAGGAAATAAAAATGCAGGAACGGGCCGGGCACGGTGGCTCAAGCCTGTAATCCCAGCACTTTGGGAGGCCGAGATGGGCGGATCACGAGGTCAGGAGATCGAGACCATCCTGGTTAACATGGTGAACCCCGTCTCTACTAAAAATACAAAAAAAACTAGCTGGGCGAGGTGGCGGGCGCCTGTAGTCCCAGCTACTCGGAGGCTGAGGCAGGAGAATGGCGTAAACCCGGGAGGTGGAGCTTGCAGTGAGCTGAGATCTGGCCACTGCACTCCAGTCCGGGCGACAGAGCGAGACTCCGCCTCAAAAAAAAAAAAAAAAAATGCAGGAACGGATGTGGAGAAAAGGGAACCTCATACACTTTTGGTACACACGTTTTACCACACTTTTGGTGGGACTGGAAATTAGTACAACCACTATAGAGAACAGTTTGTAGCTTCTTCAACTCTAAAAATAGAGCTACCATATGATCCAGCAATCCCACTGCTGGGTATACACCCAAAAGAATGGAAATCAGTACATCAAAAGATGTTTGCACTCCCATGTCTGTTGCAGCACTGTTCATAATAGCCAAGATTTGGAAGCAACCTGTTTATTCATAGATGAATTGATAAAGAAAATACAGTACATGTACATATACATAATGAAGTACTATCCAGCCATAAAAAAAATAAATCTTGTCATTTGCAACCACATGGATGGAACTAAAGATCACTGTGTTAAGTGAAATAAGCCAGGCACAGAAAGACAAATATCACATGTTCTCACTTATTTGTGGGGTCTAAAAAATCAAGACAATTGAATTGACAGACATAGAGAGTAGAAGGTTGGTTACCAGAGGCAAGGGTACCATGGGACACTGAAGGGTAGGTAGAAATGGTTAAGGGGTACAAACAAATGGTTAGAAAGAATGAATAAGACCTGCTATTTGATAGCCCAACAGAGTAACTACAGTCTATAATAATTTAATTGTATATTTAAAATAACTAAAAGAGTGCAATTGAATTATTTGTAACACAAAGGATAAATGCTGGAGAGGATGGATTCTTCATTTTCCATGATGTGAATATTTCACATTGCATGCCGGTATCAAAACATCTCATGTACCCCACTAAATATATACACCTGCTATGTACCCACAAAAATTAAAAATAAATACAGAAAAGGAAAAAAATTTTTAAAGACGATATTCCTGAAATCTTTTTTGTGTTTTTTGCTGTTCCTCTTCAACAGAGGTCTAAGTTCCTCCTAGTGGGAGCAAATTTCATGCTCTTCTTTGATCTTTTTCTATGTTTAGAAAAATGTACCATAGGCACTTTATCTTGCTGATTAACTTATCTATTAGAAACTGTCTTTTATTCTAATGAAATGAGTCAACATAAAGAAATCTCTGAAATCCTGGGCCTTCCACCTCGCCTCACATCTCATCTCAAATATCTTGAATTCCACATGAACAGGCAATCTGTCATTTTTCTCCGCATTTTGGAGAATGTCAAAAGAGTATTGATAGGGTTATAAACCATGTTAATTTGTCATTTTAGAATTTCTCAAATAATTTTTTTCAACGATGTTTTATTTACAATGTCTCACCCACATTCTCAAACATGTTAAAGGAGTTGGGGTTGAGGAAGCAATCTTAAAAGTTTCTCGAGGCTCATTTGTTATTTTCTTAGTAACCAAGATTGTCTGGATGCAGATTCCAAGTTCCTTTTGTAGTTTCATATTTCATGATGGTTTAGAAAGAACTCAGAAAACACCACCTATGTTTAAAAAAAAAAAAAAGCTAATCGGGTTGTAAAACTTTTATTATTATTATTATTTTGAGACAGAGTCTGGGTCTGTAACCCAGGTTGGAGTGCAGTGGTGATATCCTGGCTGACTGCAACCTCCGCCTCCGGGGTTCAAGAGATCTCCCGCCTCAGCCTACCAAGTAGTTGGGACTACAGGCATCACCACCATGACCAACTAATTTTTGTAATTTTTTTTTTTTTTTTTTTAGTAGAGATGGGGTTTCACCATGCTGGCCTGGCTGGTCTTGAACTCCTAACCTCATGTGATCCACCCATTTCAGCCTCCCAAAGTGCTGGGATTACAGGCGTTAGCCACTGTGCCCAGCTTCAGGTTGTACAACTTTTGAACAATTAGCCTAAGCAACTTGATATTTACTGAGAAAAAATATGTATTTTAATAAACCGATTTTGAAAATATACTGTGGTAACATTTCACCCAAAGAAGACAATAATTTTTTCCCTGAAAATTGTTCAATTTAATGACTTCTTATTGCTAAAGAATGCTTCATCTTCACCTTGTAAAGAGAAGGGAAATAAAAGAAAAATCAAGAATGCTTTACCTGAACTTTCTAGTATGAGTCATACTATGTAAGAGTGATTACAGAAAATCAAACCATAAACAATGCAAGTGATATTCAATCGTTGATGGTGACAGTTTTAAAGCTTGAAAGTAATTACCAACAAAAACATGTATGTTTGCTTCTATAAAAATTGAAATTTGTGTAGGCCAAAAACAGAACAGAGAGGCAAATCACAACACTTATCTATGTATGTTGTATATATATGTGTGTGTACATACATCACATGTAGTATATGTATAGTATGTATGTACCTGTTATGTGTATGTAGGTATATATGTATAAACACATATATGGATGAATATAATGATAAAAAATTGAGTGAGATAAATTTCAACTCTTTAGTAAAACATAGATAGTAATATTCAATTTTAGTGAAGATTTAGTGATATAGATAATTTTACATACTACTATTAGGATAGAAAATGGTACAAACCTTCTTGAAAGTGTTTTGTACAGATGTACCATGAAATATAATGAGATGCAATTAACAGGAAATTTATTTGAATAAATATTTTAAGAGACTAAAATATTACACAGTACGTTTAATTTAAAAAGCAATATTTATATGTATATATTCTTATATATCCTGCAATTGTTTACTAATTGCTTTTTGTGCACAACAATAGTTAATATACGTAGAAAAATAATTTGAAATAACATACTTCCAAGTGTCAGTAGTAGTTATTGGATATATTGGTGATTTTTCTTCTTTGTATCTTTCTACATTTTCAAAATATTATCTAATCAACATTTAGTTTAAAATGAAAATATATTGATTTTTTATTTCCTCAAAAATATGTGAGTAAATAGTTTTCATATTACTTATTCTTAAACTATACACAGTTTAAGTAAACCTTAGCAGGATTTGGGACTACAAACACTTAAATTTTTATAGTAGTAAAAAGTGTTTCACACGGGATCATTCAGAAAATAATTTTTTAGAATCCCTGAAGATTCCTCAGTAGAAGTTGCTCAGCAAATAATGTTTGCTTTGAATGGAGTAATACACTTACAAATCATCATCAAATATTCTGCATACATATCAAAGCTCTATATAAACTCTATAAGAGCTTTAAGGTCTTAAAGAGTAAACGTCTAAACTTCTTCAGGACTTAGTGAATCTGTTTTGCAAGGGTAGGCCACAAGGGGGCAGAAGAACAATATGGTTTACAACATTCCATCCTAGAACATGTTATACAGTTTAATTTTACCAATAACATAATTATTAACTATCAATACTCAAACTCTAACATCACAATGTATTCCTATGAACTTTTCAGATTTAATTAAAATGTTTTTCCTACACTATTGGTAAAAATGCGAAAACAACAAATGACACAATAGTGCATGTTGTGTGCTTTTTCTAAGACTTTTGAGAGACACAGTCTCAATATGCCAGTATTTTTCTTGTAGTTTTGTTTTATTTTAATTATTTTTTCATTTAATAGATTTTTGGGATGGGTCCTTCACCAATGCACCTCAGATAGGTACCATGAAAGTAGATGGAATCATCTAGAATCATAGAAGCTCAGTATATCTGACCTATGAGGTGGCTTTAGAGATCACTTGGTCTGAATTTTTCATGTTATCGATGGAGAAACTGAGGCCCTGAAAATAATATGCACAAAAGCGTATGATATACTAAGGTAGAGGCAGGAGTATAAGGCATATCTCCGGACAACTAGATCTATCAATGTGGTGATCATCAGAAAATGTTCACGGTTTGAAGAATCATATAGAAGGAGTAAATATTTTGGCCTCTCTCTGGGCCAGATCTCAGAGATCCAAATTTGTGATTGTGGTATTAGTGTCATATGAGGTCTAAGATGGAGAAAGGTAACATGCCAGCTCTGAAAAAAAAGTTTTTTGACACTTCAGAATCCCAATTTTCCAGGTGACCTACAGAAATCAATTTTGATCCTTCCAGAACCCATCTCAGAAGCAACATCTCTTTTAAGCTGGTGTTGGGGCTTCTGAACTCTCATAATTCGGCAAGTGGGAGGGAGTGTTACAGTTCTTTTACACCTGCGGTTCGGCATGTTCCAAGTCCTTGTCTCATGACCAAGAGTAATGAGATACATGGACACCAGAGAGTGAGTAATGCAGAGTAGAATTTTGTTGAGGGACAGAAAGAAAGCTCGCAGAGTGAGAGGGGACCTGAAAGTGGGTTACCAGCTGTGAGGCTACAAGGCTGAGTCCAGGGTTTTTATGGGTTTAAAATAGGGAAATACATGCTGATTAGTTTATGGGTAGGCTTGGAAAAGGTACTATTCAGAAAGGTACAATAGTGTAAAGAACCAACCAGGGGCTGAAGTGAAGGCTTGGCCAAGGACCTTGGCCTGGTAGCAATCAGGGGCTGAGTGCACTGAATGTGAATGGAAGTTCTTACTCTGGTCCATGGGCTCTATCCAGAACTGGTAGTTTGGTGTTCAGATTATCGTTGGCTTGAAGGTCAAGTGTCACTGGGTATCCATCCATGTCTGCCTAGGAATTTGTCTGCCTCCTATCACTGTCATTAGGCTTGGGAAAAGAGTGACAATTTCCAATTAATTAATAACTGAGTCATGGAGGCTCACAGTGATAAAGGACCTTAGGAATATTCTAGATCAAGATTTCATTAACCCCAGTTATAACAAAGTTAATAGGCTGTTAGCCAATGTGTTTTGAAAGAAGTATTGGATTTAGGGCAAAAAGCTTAGCATGAATGCTAGCATTCAGTAACAATATCCATTCTGTCAACCTTCTTCATTCCTTAACTAAAAATAATGTTTTGCTAAGAATGTTTGTTGTGGACATGTAATGTGATTTTAAAGGGGTTTATGATCATAAAGCATTTTGAAGAAAAACACTTAAATAGTCATTTAATACTCAACTTTTCATCTGCTGCTCCACCTTAACCCCAGTATATACTTTTCTAACTTGCAAATAAAATTCATTGACTTTTGTTTGAGGGACAGGTTTCACGACAAACAAGAAAAGTGAGTTCATAATTAAAATATTCTTTTCTTAAGTCTTAAAATATTCTTAGCATCACCTTGGAATGCTTCCTCTTCCTATACTCCCCTTTCCTATGCTAATCACTTGCCCACACATCTACTATGGTCTGAATGGTTGTGTCCCCTAAAAATTCCTATGTTGAAATGCTAATCACCAAGGTGATGGTATTAGGAGGTGGGGCTTTGGGAGGTGATTAGGTCGTGGAGATGGAGCCAGCATGAATGGAATTACTGGCCTTATAAAAGGGGCCCCAGAGATCCCTTACCCCTTCTACCATATGGATACAGCAAGAAGATGCCATCTTTAAACCAGAAAGTGGGCCCTCACCAGACATCAAACCTACTGGTGCCTTGATGTTGGACTTTCCAATCTTCAGAAATGTGAGAAATAAATTTCTGTTTATAAGCCACCCAGTTTACTGCATTTTGCTATAGCGGCCAGAATGGACTAAGACAACATCCAACTCTTGTTTTTTTTTTTTTTTTTTTTTTTTTTTTTTTTTAAATATGCAGGCCATCAATTCTCCTTACTCTCTTAAGAGTCCAAGAATAAAATCACCCCTTTCTGTCACATCCTAGTGATGATGCTGATGCCTGACTGTGGATATTATAGATTCCCTTTCTGTTCTTTTAGTGGTTAAACTAATTTTTTTTCTTCCCTTTGGCTATTTGTCCTAACTAATAAATAGGTAAAAGCCAGGCACAGTAGCTCACACCTGTAATCCCAGCACTTTGGGAAGCCCAGGCAGTGGATCCTTTGAGCCCCAGAAGTTCGAGACCAGTCTGAACAACACAGTGAGACTCATCTCTACAAAAAATACAGAAATTAGCTGGGCATGGTGGTGCACACCTGTTTTCCCAGCTACTCATGAGGCTGAGGTGGGAGGATCACTTGGGCCCAGGAGGTTGAGACTGCAGTGAGTTGTGGTTGTTCCACTTCATTCCAGCATGGATGACTGAGCAAGGTTCTGGCTCAACAAAAGAAAAAAAAAAAAAAGAGAAAAGAAAACAAATTGGTACAAAGGGATACTCATAAAAAGTGTAAAATCTGAGAAATGGTAATCCAATAAACATCAATGAACCCACCAACCCACCAACTGGCTTATGAAATAGAACACCACCACAACTTTGTAGCTCATCATATGATTTTCCCTTTGTTCACTTCCTTCCCACCTCTCCAGCCATATATATAATAGGGACTTGCCATTCCAGACCCTTATTTTTCTTCATATAGTTCTGTTCTATGTATTTGTATCCCAAACATTATCTCATTTAATTTTGCCTGTTTTCAAATGTTTTACTAATGGAAATATACTGAAAGTGTTCTATTTCTTTCTTGATTCATATTTATCTTTCTGATATTCAACAATGTAGTTTTGTAGCTGTAGTTTATTCATTTTCATTACCATTTAACATTTCCTTTTGTAACTATACCACAATATATTCACTCATTCTACTATTAACAGATATTTGGGTTGTTTCCAGGTTTTGTCATTAGAAACAGCGGAATCTTGAGAATCCTTATACACATCTCCTTGTTCGAGAGATTGGGGTAATAATTAGAAAATGGTTTTGCTGGTTTGTAAGAGATAAGCACTTTAAATTTTTGAGATAATGGCAAACTATTTTTCAAAGTGTTTGAACAAATTTAGTGTCCTATGTGCAGTAATAATGAGTTCGGGTTGCTCCGTATCCATTAGCTTATGGGTGCATAAAATGGTGTTATGCTTTCTATGTCTTTTTTAAGAGAGAGTTTCCTACCCCAAAGACCTAATGTTATTATATTTATTTCTAACAGTTTAAAATGTTTTCAGTTTGTATTTAAATATTTAATTTACCTGAATTTGATTTTTGTTTCTGCTTTTAGGTAGATATCTAATTTCATTTATTAAATATGAATAAGCATTTGTCCCATCAGTATTTATGGATGAGTCTTCCTTTCCTGGATTATTTACATAGCCACCTCTGCCATAATTCAAGTTTCCAAATATGTGTGACTCTATCTGTCTTCTCCACAACAGTGGTCTATTTGACTCTTTCTATACCAATAATCCACAGTATTTTCATTGCCATAGCTTCATGTAAATTTGTGAAACCTAGTAAAGCAATCACTTCCTATACATTAGTGTCTACTTCAGTATGGTATTGGTTATTCTAGGACTTTTGATTTTCTGTGTACATTTTAGATGTAGCTTCTCAAATTCCACAACATAATGTGGGGATTTTGATCAGAATTTCATTGTCTTTATAAATCAATTTGGGGAAGCTTTATTTCTTTATAATGCAGAGCCTTCTAATCCATGAATGTGGTATATCTCTCCAGTTCTTTAGGTTTCTCTAATATCTTTTAGTAAAATTATACCATTTTCTTTTTAAAGACCCTGTTGGGGTAAGATTTATTCTTGGATAATTTATAATTGTTGATGTTTTATAACTGTATCATTTTTATTATATTTTCTAATTCTGCAGTGTTCATGGGTAGAAGTATATATTTTGTGTGTTGATTATGCATCCCACCACTTTGCAAAATTATCGTAAGCCCAGAAATTTATATGCATATATTTTGGATTTTGCACATAAGTGATCATCTTATGGGACTAATGAGAAGCATCTTTCTAATCCTTATATATTTTTATTTTGCCTTAATGCACTGACTCAAATATTAAGTACTGTGTTGAATAGAAGTAGTGGCAGTGGGAAACCTTTTGCCATTCCATATTTCAAATGGAATGCCTTTATTATTTCATCATTAAGTATGCTACTTGCTGTGAGTTTTTGTAGGTACCATTTATCAGGCTAGTAAAGGTACCTTCTATTTATACTTTGCTAAAGATTTTTTTTTTCTTTTTAAATAAAGTAGATGTGGAATTTTATCCAACTTTTTTCTGCACCTATTGATGGTTATAATTTTTTTTCAATAAGTAAACATGGCAAACTAATTGATTTTCTTGTGTAAAACCATCTTTAACATTCTTGAGGTAAACACTACTAGATGTTTTTGCTAATATTTTGCTAATGGTCATTGCAACTATGTTCAAGAGAATGTTGTCCTATCATGTTAATTATTATACTGTCCTTGCCAACTTTTGCTTTTAAAATGTTGTTAGTTTTATTAAATGAGTTGAGGATTTTATTCTACAATGGCTTAGGGGTTTGTGAGATATTCAAACGTATTCCTTGGATCTTTGGGAGATGTATTGATAAAACCAAGGCATGTGCAATAGTTTATTTGTGATATTTGTCTAGGAGACTTGTTGAGAATTAATTGCAATGAAAACATCTTTTATTTCTGGAAGTTCTGTTGGTTTTTTCCTATGCATGATCCATTTTTAATAATATTTTGCTCTTTTATTATATTTTAGATTCATATATTTATATCCTTATTTATTTTAAACATACCCAGTTTGGAATTTTGACTTTATTTTCTGTTTTGGAAATATAAACCTGCCATCTCTCATGTCAGTGGGCTCTCACGTTAATTTGTTTCATTGTGATTTTGGAAATTTAGATTGCGAGTTTATCCTCAGTTTTATGCTTGACAGTCTTGTAAATGTTCGAGTTGATAGAATTTACCTCCAAAGATATCTTGTATTGTTTCTGCAAATAGAAGCTGGTAATAGTTTTTATATTAATTTCTTAGCTCAGGGTATCTATGTTTTACAGATAGTCTCAGTTTAATCTGGAAGCCATTGAGGGTAGGCTTCAGGTTACATATAGGAAGAAAGTCCCCACTCCCCTGCAAAGCCCACAAAGACTAACAAGCTTCTTTTTTCAGCTCTCCATGCCTTTCCCAGGCTCCCCTTTAACTTCCTCTTTGTCTTTGGTCTCTAGGAGTATCCCTTACGTTTTTCTAAGTAAAAACTTAGAAACCATACCTTTAAAAATATTCTTGCTCAATTTATGTATGCTTTTAGCAGAAAGCTTATGAGGTCCCCTAATGCATATCTTTAGAAGACAATCAGTAAGACCTTCCTCAAAGTTATTCCTCAGGATTGACAAACTTGATAAGATACATTCATGCTATACATCAGGAAAGACAAACATCAAAAGAAAAATACTACAAGGCTATAGTAACCAAAACAGCATGGTACTGGTACCAAAACAGAGATATAGACCAATGGAACAGAACAGAGTCCTCAGAAATAATACCACACATCTACAGCCATCGGATCTTTGATAAACCTGAGAAAAACAAGAAATGGGGAAAGGATTCCCTATTTAAGAAATGGTGCTGGGAAAATTGGCTAGTCATAAGTAGAAAGCTGAAACTGGATCCTTTCCTTACTCCTTATATGAAAATTAATTCAAGATGGATTAGAGACTTAAATGTTAGACCTAATACCATAAAAACCCTAGAAGAAAACCTAGGTAGTACCATTCAGGACATAGGCATAGGCAAGGACTTCATGTCTAAAACACCAAAAGCAACGGCAACAAAAGCCAAAATTGACAAATGGGATCTCATTAAACTAAAGAGCTTCTGCACAGCAAAAGAAACTACCATCAGAGTGAACAGGCAACCTACAGAATGGGAGAAAATTTTCACAATCTACTCATCAGACAAAGGGCTAATATCCAGAACCTACAAAGAACTCAAACAAATTTACAAGAAAAAAACAAACAACCCCATCAAAAAGTGGGGAAAGGATATGAACAGACATTTCTCAAAAGAAGACATTCATACAGCCAACAGACACATGAGAAAATGCTCATCATCACTGGCCATCAGAGAAATGCAAATCAAAACCACAATGAGATACCATCTCACACCAGTTAGAATGGCAATCATTAAAAAGTCAGGAAGCAACAGGTGCTGGAGAGGATGTGGAGAAATAGGAACACTTTTACACTGTTGGTGGGATTGTAAACTAGTTCAACCATTATGGAAAACAGTATGGCGATCTCTCAAGGACCTAGAACTAGAAGTACCATATGACCCAGCCATCCCACTACTGGGGATATACCCAAAGGATTATAAATCATGCTGCTATAAAGACACATGCACACGTATGTTTATTGCGGCACTATTCACAATAGCAAAGACTTGGAATCAACCCAAATGTCCATCAGTGACAGACTGGATGAAGAAAATGTGGCACATATACACCATGGAATACTATGCAGCCATAAAAAAGGATGAGTTTGAGTCCTTTGTAGGGACATGGATGCAGCTGGAAACCATCATTCTCAGCAAACTATCACAAGAACAGAAAATCAAACACCGCATGTTCTCACTCATAGGTGGGAACTGAACAATGAGATCACTTGGACTCAGGAAGGGGAACATCACACACCGGGGCCTATCACGGGGAGGGGGGAGGGGGGAGGGATTGCATGGGGAGTTATACCTTATGTAAATGATGAGTTGATGGGTGCTGACGAGTTGATGGGTGCAGCACACCAACATGGCACAAGTATACATATGTAACAAACCTGCACGTTATGCACATGTACCCTAGAACTTAAAGTATAATAAAAAAAAAAAGGAATTAAAAAAAAAAGAAAAAAGAACACTCCTACCTGTTATTAATTTATGCCTTCCTCCCTCAAAAAACACACAGTATCTATTGTTAATGCTAAGAATTCAAGAAAATTAGCCTAAGAGATATCCAAAATTTCCAAAAGTTAATTGTGACGTATAACTATACACATAAACACAAAGAAAGTAACATGATTCTACCTCTTTTTAATCCTATTGGGACAAGCTCTTACTTCTCCAAACATCTTCTGTTGCAATCATTTGCCTTTCATACACATCAAGTTGGAGACAGTTGGGGGGATCATAACATGAGACAGAAAAGATAATAAGAGAAGATAGACACGTTACTAAAAATAAGATTCAAAATTCTATAACAAGAAGCACAACAAATATTTCTAACACATCTTCTTTGCTGTTTCTAAAAGATCAATGCAGAGTACTAATGGGTTCAGGACACACTGTACTCTAAAATGTCACCTTGGCATTTGAGAAAACTGCAAAAGCAGGAAGCTCTCTATCACCTTCTCCTCACCCTTCTCGCCTGAAGCAGGTTATAAAATGCTCATTTGAGAGGTGCTCTCCCTATAATCAGAAGAAAGCATCATCTTTATCTCTGAAGACATTGGATACAGAGACAAATCTTAAACAGCCCTTGCAAAGTTCTCCCAATTTATTACCTTTAGATCATACCCCGTTTACCCAATCATACTTCTCCATACTGTCCACTCTTCCTTAAACCTACATATAAAAATATACGGGCTCCTCTGTTTCTTTAGGTTTTCATTTCTGAAGGCTCCTATGTCAAATAAACTTTATATTAAATAATTTGTTATGCTTTTCTTCTGTTCATCTGTCTTTTGTCATAAGATCTTCAGGCATGCCGGGCACGGTGGCTCACGCCTGTAATCCCAGCACTTTGGGAGACCGAGACGGGCGGATCACGAGGTCAGGAGATCAAGACCATCCTGGCGAACACGGTGAAACCCCGTCTCTACTAAAAAAATACAAAAACCTAGCCGGGCGAGGTGGCGGGCGCCTGTAGTCCCAGCTACTCGGAGGCTGAGGCAGAAGAATGGCGTGAACCCGGGAGGCGGAGCTTGCAGTGAGCTGAGATCCAGCCACTGCACTCCAGCCAGGGCGACAGAGCGAGACTCCATCTCAAAAAAAAAAAAAAAAAAGATCTTCAGGCATAAACCTAGCATAGGTGAGGGAAAGATTTATTTCCCCCCTACTATACTTATAGTTGCCTTATAGTGTTGTTTAATAACTTTTTCTAGGTATCTACTCAATAGAGATTCACAGATCTTTTTCTTGTTCAGAAAACAGGCCTTTTTTTTTTTTTTTTTTTTTTTTGCCTCAAGCAGTATATAGTATTTTTCAGATACTTAGCAAACATGTTAGGTACTTCAAATTAAAGTTTGAATTCATTCTGGGACAATAGTTCCTAAAATATGGTGGTTGAGGCTGGAGAACAGTTGTATTTTATTTCCCACTGGCATATACTTGAAATTTAAAATGACATTTTACAAACAATGACAACGTTCCCCCAGACATTATATTTGCTTTATTGCTTTTTGGCAAAATTTAGTTTTCTGTAATTGTCACTGAGTCAATGAATACCGCACCCTCTTAAGATGGTAAGTTCAGTATCTGTACCATGAAAAACCACGGTGTGTAAAGCAAGACAGAAGAAAAGGACACGTGAAGCATGTTGTGAATAGAGCAGAAGTTGTATGACTGTGTTGCAAGGCCAGGAATTGTGCTGTGTGCTTTTACATGTTTTATCCTTTGGTTTCCAGAGAAAATGTATGAATCAAAAATCACTCTTGTTTATAGATGATAAAAACTAGGCTAAAATAATGTAAGTGACTTACCTCTCTTCACATTTTCATAAGCAGTGTTTTTTCTGTCTCTGACTCCGAATACAGTTTCTTTTTTTTCCTGTACACCATAGTTATCCTCCATTCTAACAAACACTTGGTCTCAATGTAGACGTACAGTACTTTGTACCAAATATATGAAATTCACCAATCAGCTATAATATGTGGGAAGGGATCGGGGTGGTGGCTGATGCTTATAGCAAGAAATCCTATTTGAAATCAGAGCCTGGTCCTGAAATCACTAGGACTGAGTGGCCCTCTGATAATTTAACAAGATCCATTAAGGTGGGTATTCCAGGATATTTTCTATCCACTGAACGATATATATTCACAAAAATAGGTAGACCTCCTACATGTATTAATTTCCTAAAGTTGCTGTATTCAATTGTCACAACTGGGAAGTTAAAACAATAGAAATTTATTCTTTCAAATCCTGTAGGCTAGAAGTCTGAAATAAAGATGTAGGCAGGGCCACATGCCCTCTGAAGCCTCTAGAAACGACTCCTTCCTTGCCTCTTCCAGCTTCTGGTGGTTTCCAGCAATTCTTGAGATGCTTCATCTTGGAGTCAAATCACTCCAATCTCTGCCTCCATCTTTGTATGGTCTTCTCTGTGTCTCAATCCAAATTTCCCTCTCCTTTCTCTTATAAAGATGCCAGTCATTAAATGTAGGGCCCACTTTAAATCCAGGATGATTTTAACACAAGATCCTTAACTAATTAGATTTTTACCTCAAGATTCTTTATTAATTACATTTCCAAAGACTTATTTCCAAATAGGATTAAATTCTGAGGCTCTGCGTAATAATGAATTTTGGGGGAATGCTATTTAACCCACTGCAATGATCAATAGAAGCACTGTAATATTATATTAACCATATAAGTTCAGCAGACAGTTATTTTTTACTATTATTACTACCACTAATATATCACCTTTATTTTGTATAGATGCATGTCTTTTTATTTTAGAGTACACACAGGAATTCTTATGCACATTGTACTCACTGAACTTTCATAACAATTCTATAAATATACAATATATAAATATAAATATGCATTATTGTTTCACATTGTGTAAATAAAGATCCAGAAACGTAGAGGAATAAAGACTCGCTAAAATATGCGTGTGTGGTAAATACAGGGAAAGAGACTTTAATTCAAGCAGGACAGGAGAAAAGCAGGATTATTATGAATAGAAATGTATTGTATATGACTGGGCTGTCTTCCTCTTAGATTGCAAGCTGGTTGAGAGTGTGGGCATATTCTTAAAACTTTTATCTTCTATAACATTAACCTGCTTGTCATTTATTCATTAATCATATATTTATTGTTCTTCACCATTAACAAACACTCGATTTACATGCTTGTCAATTAATTCTACGTAAGTATCTGCAAACCTCATGTGTGTGCCATATAGCACAGAGTAGAACATGCATTATTCAGCTATTCCATTTATATACTTATTTATTTGTTTACTTATTTATTTTGGTGGGGTGGAATGAAATTTAATATCTTTCCTACTGTTTGCAAGTTTCCTCTTGATCATCATTAAGATGATTTCCTGTAAGAACTGCCTCTGAAAATGAAAAATGATTCTATAGCTGATGGATGGAAACTGCAATATGGAACTAAAATGATAATACAGATACGCAAACTAAAACATTACATAGCCTGCAGTAGATTTTGACTGCGTATTTATGAAACCCTGCAAAGTGGGGTCTATAATGAAATTGCGGCTAGATCCTTAGCTGTAACATCTATCATGGAGGGTGATGGTATACAACTAAATGATAAATTGTTAAGGTCAAGGTACAATCAATATGTATACACTCGATATACAAATGTGTGACTTATGCACACCAAAAGCAATAGATAAAAATATGATGGATTCAATCTTTTTTTTTCTCCCAGTGGAGACCATCTTTAAGATAAATGGTATGGATAACTTTATAATAAGGTCACCCCGATTTTATTTATTTAGCCTTAAAGGTAGCAGAAACAATTACTTTTTTAAAGGAAAACATTGATTTTTTTTGTCTCAGCCATGATACATATGTCAATTTAGCATGTGGGGAACTTTGATAACTCATGATTACCCACAATTACATTATCAATTATTCTTTTCACATACTTTTCATAATGTTTCCATGCATTCTTTCCCTCTTTACTGCACTCTCTTAGACTGTCATCAGTACTTTTAAGATTCGTATTCTAAATTATCTTCTCTATATTTAATCCCCCTTGATCCACATGGCACTCCTAAATGCACACCTTGTGGGAATCATTCCTTTGTTTCCAATGTGGTAACTTGCCTGTCTGATGGTAGAGCTTGGATAATAAGTTGTCCCAGGTAACACTCAAGCATTTAAATTGAAGTGTTTTATACATAATGCATCCTCATTTGTTTTGAAACAAGATAGACATTGTAGGAATTTCAGAAAAGGCAGAAGAGATGCCCAGTGTTATGGGAGCTATTGAAAGGGAACTTAGGGCAAGTAAGTTTGTGTGCATGTAGACAATGGCCTAGATTACTAAATCTTTCTGTAGTCTAGAATATGTCAGCATGGTCCTTAACCTCAGAGATATCCCATTTATATCTCAGTTCTGTCATTTATTTTCTGGGAGAACAAGCAAGTTTCTTAATCTCTCTAAGCCTCAATTCCTTTGTATAAATGTAAATAATAATCCCAACCTAATGGAATTGTTGCACGGTTTAAATAGGTAACTGAAACAACTCAAATGTCCATTGGCAGATGAATGGATAAAGATAAGGTGATATATATACTCAATGGAATACTCTTCAGCCTAAATCCTGTCATTTGTGACAACATGGATGAACCTAGAGAACATTATGCTAAGTGAAATAAGCCAAGTATAGAAGGACAAATACTTTATGGTTCCATTTATATGAGGTATCTATAAGAGTGAAACTCTTGGAAGCAGAGAGTATATTAGTCCTGGCCAGGGGATGTGGGGTTGGCAAATGAGGAGGTGCTGTCAACAGAGGGAAAACTCACTGTTTTCTCCACTCACATCACTTCTAAAACCACCTATAGGGGATTTTACTGACACCAACTAATTCTTCAATTCGCAGCAAACATTACCTCAGTATCCTATAATTTAACTCAATTCTGATGCTAACTATTTAGAGTCAGTGCAGACCCCACCAGTTAAGGGCTCCATTCCAAAAAACTAACCCCATTTCAGTTGCCAGTGGCAAGTCAGATCATCTCATAATACTCACTGAAACAGCTATAAATCAGGTGTTCCCACTAATCTCTCCTCAGTTTCCAAAATTTGCTAGAATAGCTCACAAAACTCAGGAAAACATTTTCTTACATTTACTGGTTTATCATAAAGGATACAACTTACATTTACTGGTTTATCATAAAGGATACAACTCTGGAACAGTCTAATGGAAGAGATGAATAGGGCAAGGTAGCGGGGTTGGATGTGGGAACACCGCCCTCTCGCTACCTACATGTGTCCACCAACCCAGAAACTCTCCAAACCTCATATTTTAGGGATTTTTATGCAGGCTTCACCACATAGGCATCATGGATTTTTAACTCAATCTCCTCTACTCTGCCCTCCCTGGAGGATGGGGAATGGGCTGAAAATTCCATGTTCTAATCCTGCCTCGATTTACCTGGAAGACAGCCTCCATCCAGGAGGCCACCATTAATTGTCTCATTAGAACAAAATATGCTTCTTTCATCAGGAAATCCAAGGGATTAGAAGCTCTATGTCAGGAACCAGAGTCAAAGATCAAGTATCAGTACAAAGATACTCTTAGCAACCCTATTACTATAGACATTACGTGGGTTTTAGGAGTTCTGTGTCAGGAATCAAGGGCAGAGACAGAAATATATTTTTATTATGTCACATTGTTCAATTCATATACCATTTCAGTTATTTTAGATTAATAATTTCCAGAGATCGGCTGTAAAACATAGTGCCTATAGTTAACAATATGGTATTGTACCCTTCACATTTTGTTGAGAGTTTAAATCTCACTTTAAGTGTTCTTACCTACCAAAAATAAAAACAAATACTAAAAGGGATACAGGAATCTTTGGGAGGTGTTAGATACAGCTATTACCTTGATCGTGTTGGTGGTTTCATGGGTATTTGCATATGCACAAACTCATCAGTAAGTATTAAATATGTATAGCTCTTTGTACATCAATTATACCTTACTAGAGCTGGTAAAAATAAAATGTAAAGTAAAACAGACAATCGGTTTACAAGTCACTTAAACTTGGGCATGAAAATGTCTCTGAACATAAGTCGACTGATCTGGAAATTTCTGTTATCAATATCTACATTAATATATTATTATAAGTGACTAGATTTGTGTCCTTTCAGGTGGTAAAAATGCTTAAATATGATACTTACACAATTCAAAAAATACTTTCTGAGCACCTGCCACAGGTTCATATAAAACATTTAACAGAGGACCTTGCCCAAGGTCGATGCTCAAGGGATGTTAGCTCTATGACCATGATTATTTTAAGGATACACTGCAGCTCTGCTTCCTTAAACACTGACATGTGGTTAAAATACCAAAGAGTCGCTTTTTATTAGCAGGCCTCATGGAGCTCACCTGTTTAACAGCTTCCTATGGGAATTAATGTGCTTCTGAGAAGTTGCTTACAAAAGTAAAGGACTTAATTTTAGAAGTTATTTTGTGGTAAGATAGTTAATAGGACGTTGAGGGAATATTATTTTCACTTTATGTAATCTATTATAAGTTTACACAGGTTATTGAGTCTTCAGAAATTTTTTGTTTGCACCAAATCCATGCCCAAGAGAAGCTGATGTTTTCTTAGTGACTTGAAGTGTTAATATATGACATATTCATTACGTGCATCTCTTACTTTTCCAAGATTGGCACCTATTTTTAATAAGCCTTAGACTAAAAGACATGCAGCTTTTAAAATAAACCTTCCCCATATGGCAATGTGTTTCTAAACTGAAAAGAAATTAGAGAGAAAGACAGATAGAATGTTCTCCTTTTTTGTTGAAAACACCAGTCTTCCTAAAGAGCACTGGAGCCTTCAGCAAACCCTGTCTGTCAGAATAATGCATTTATTACAAGCCAGAGAAATACTTGCTCTGCTGTGGGTTTGGTGTCTTAGGTGTACCGTTTTGCCATTACCACAACTTAATAAAACCATTTTTGAAACTTTTAATTTTTTCAAATCCAGCAATACAATCCCCACTGCTTTTCATCTTGGTTTACAAGTATCAGTTTTCACTGATTAAAGTTTGTGGATTAGAGAATCAGCTGATTCCCTCTGCTACTGAGTGACCACCTAGGCTGCTTCTCTCTACCCATCTCTGTGTGCTTTACAGACAAACATGCAAAATGAGCTGAAGAACAATAAAATCAGAAAAGGGAAACCATTTAACCAAAAAGGTATTTAATGTATTCCAAAATCAGAATTAAGTAATTTCTGGATGAACTTCTCTTTAGGAACACTCATAGCAACTTTTTAGGACAGTCTATCTGTCAATCTATATATCTACTTATTATCTATCTACTCATTTTCACTTAAATGCTCTAAAAAATAGGAACAGAGAAGAGTAAAAGATTGTTGAACCTCAATTAAACTTAATTAGTAAGATGTCACTTTCCTTTAGCAAATTTAAGTGTTTAGATTACTATTCATTTTAGATGCTGGTGGAAAATCTGGGTCTCCCATACTTATGAGCAGCTATCAGTTGGGAATTCCCGTGAACTCCTCCTTGGGTTTAATAATTTCCTAGAATGACTCAAAAAACTCAAGAAAACATTTGCTTACATTTACTGATTTATTATAGAGGATGTAACTCAGGAGCAGCCTCATGGAAAACATGGATAGGGCAAGGAATGGGCACAGACTCAGAGAGCTTCCATGACCTGTCTAGGCACATCACCATCCAAGTACCTT
Organism: Trachypithecus francoisi; assembly: GCF_009764315.1. NCBI lineage: Eukaryota > Metazoa > Chordata > Mammalia > Primates > Cercopithecidae > Trachypithecus > Trachypithecus francoisi. Next base: position 4,665,736 of record NW_022681471.1, read on the forward strand.
CATGTGTTCACCAATCTAGAAGCTCTCCGAATCCCGTGTTTTAGAGATTTTAATGCAGCTTTCATGATGTAGGAACAAACAGTTTACATATATATGAACAATCAGTGTGTGTGTGTGTGTGTGTATATATATATATATATATATATATATATAGAGAGAGAGAGAGAGAGAAGAGAGAGAGAGAGAGAGAGAGAGAGAGACAGAACCTGGCTCTGTCTCCCAGGCTGGAGTGAAGTGGTGCCACCTTGTCACACTGCAACCTCTGCCTCCCGGGCTCAAGTCATCCTCCAGCCTCAGCCTCCTGAGTAGCTGGGACTACAGGAGTGAGCCACCATGCCTGGCTAATTTTTGTACTTTTTATAGAGATGAGGTTTCGCCATATTGGCCAGATTGGTCTTAAACTCCCACGCTCAAGCGATCCGCCTGTATCAGCCTCCGAAAGTGTTGGGATTACAGGGGTGAGCCACCGCAGTCAGTTTTCAGTTCAGTCTCCTCTAACTCTCCCCTCCCTGGAGGATGTAGGAACAAAAGGTAGATGGAAGGAATGTTAAAACAGAAGCAAGGCAAAAGACTGCGTACAAGATATCAACTAACCACATAAAATTTATTGAGTGCTTGGACTGTCTGAGAGGTGGTCTCCCTTAGAATATCATTTCCTGATGCATTTTGGCTTATGACTTTCATAATACTATACAATCTTATGCACTCTTAGAAACTTTTTACATTTTTCCCCCATGTTTTTGTGTAGCATATGTTAAAAAGTTAATTTAAGCCAATATATTTATTGTACATCAACATGTTATTAAAATTATATAATACCACTAATGTAATGACATATATACTATCCATAATATATATATATATATATATATATATATATATAAATGTAGATTCTATTTTACACTCTACAGGTATTATTTGTCTAAAAAAATCATTAAAGTTAGATATTATATCATATTTGACTTGGTACCAAATGTATGCCAAAATTCCTATAATGGAAGCCAGTAGTTTCTTCTAATTGTGAGGTATAATATGTAACTTTTCCCATTGATTGTGACATAATAGATTCAATAATATTAGATATCAGGTTAAACTATCCTACATTTTTTTTGCATCTATTGAGATTATCCTCTGGTCTCCTATAGTCCATTACATAGCGAATTCCATCTATTACTGATTTCCTGTCCTGAATCTTCTTTGTATTTCTGTCATAAACTCTATTTGATAATGTCGTGTTACTGTTTAATACTCTGTTGGATGTGGTTAAGCTAACGTTTTATTTAGGTTTCCATCATATCTTATAACATCCTTGGCCAATTCGAGGTTATCCTAGTCCCATAAATGAGTCAGAATTTATTATCTCATTTTCTGTTGTCTCTAAAACTTTGTATAAAAATAAATGATCTGTTTCTTACAATTTAGTGGAACTTATGTATAACCTCTACAGGCCTTGGACTTTGGCTTAAGACAATGGTTCCCAACGGAGAAGGTACATAGTTTTGCCTCCCAAGGGACATTTGGCAGTGTCTGGTTGTCACCACTGGTGAGTGGGGTTGCTAGCACGTGTGACCAGGAATGCTGTTCAACATCTACAAAGTATAGGATAGCCCCACCCCCACAAGGAAGTATCTAGCCCAAAATGTCAAATGGATAATGTTAGAGAAATCCTAGGTTAAAGGAAGAAGGAAGAAATTTGTTACTGTAATTTCAGTTTACTTATGGTTTTTGTCTACCTAAGATTTTTACTTTTTTTTTTTTTTTACCAATTTACTACTTAAAATATTTTAATAATTTCATTATTTTTTCCAGTGTTTGACAGGTACTTGTTCTAAATATTCTCTAAGCATTTTTAATCTCACATATTTGTAGATAATTTACCATTTTCATTACCAATTGTATTTACACCTGACAACTTTTTTCTTGAATCAGTCTTGTAACAGCTGTGTTTATCTATTTTGTACTTTCAAAAGATCGGGTTATATCTTTGTTAATCATCTCTATTGTTTCAGAGTTTTACCTTTTTTTTTTTTTCTAGTGATTTCTGCCATTATCTTATTTCCCTCCTTCTTCTATTTAGGTTCATGTATTCTCATTTTCCTCTCCTCTTACGCAAATGTTTTTTTCCTGTACGAATCCATTTGTTTGAAATTCTAGAAAGGTCAAAACTACAGTGATAGAAAGCAATTAGTGATTTTCAGGAGACGAGGAATGCGCAGAGGGTTTAGACTGCAAAAAAGACATAAAGGAACTTTTTGTGATGATGGAAACACTCCAAATCATCTATGTGGTTACAGTTTTTGACTTTTCCGTTTTTATTGAAATTCATTAAGTTTTGCATTTAAACGTGGTGAACTTTATTATATGTAAATTATACTTCAAGAAAGCTGATTTAAAAAGAGAGCAAAAGCCAGACTTTATGTGCCTCCTGCTGAAGAAACTCAAAACCACCCATACTCTTGCTAAACTGCTGTATATGAATATGATCCAGTCTCTGTATACAGCTATAAATTTGAAGGAAATATAGAGAATGAGGGAGTATGCTAAACTCTACCAAGAGTATTAAATGAGCAAGATACAGATTATGAGAAACTCTACAGGTCAAATGGCTAGAATTATTTAATAAACACTTTTTAAGAATTTAAAAGACATATTAAATTGAAGAAGTAGACATAATTAATCCAAAGTGTCTAGGAATTCACACTTGTGAGACAAAAATAAACAAAAATAGGAAGTGATGATTATAGAAGTCAGAATTCTTTTTTGGAAGAGAAGGAGGGGCTCTAATTGAAATGGGCCATTTGGAGGGTCCTCCAGGGTAGCTGGAAAGTTCTAGTTATTCCCCTTTATTAAGGTTAAAATGATGTGTATCTCACAACAATTTAATAAGCTAGAGATTTTCTAAGTGTGGTATCAGATAAACAACATCTACATTCCCTGAGAAATTGTTAGAAATGTACATTTTCAGACCCCATCCCAGGCTTCTGAATCAGAACTGTCAGGATGGTGCCCGAGAATCTGCCTTTTAACAAGCTCTCCAGGTGATTCAGATGCACTCTAACGTTTGTCAACCACTGTACTAAGCCATACATTTGTTCTATGTGGTTTGCTGATTCTGTGTTTTATTTTACAAAAAGCAGATTTTTTTTTTTTTTTTTTTTTGAGACGGAGTCTCGCTCTGTCGCCCAGGCTGGAGTGCGGTGGCCAGATCTCAGCTCACTGCAAGCTCCGCCTCCTGGCTTACGCCACTCTCCTGCCTCAGCCTCCCGAGTAGCTGGGACTACAGGCGCCCGCCACCTCGCCCGGCTAGTTTTTTTTTTTTTTTTTTTTGTATTTTTTAGTAGAGACGGGGTTTCACCATGTTAGCCAGCATGGTCTCGATCTCCTGACCTCGTGATCTGCCCGTCTCGGCCTCCCAAAGTGCTGGGATTACAGGCTTGAGCCACCGCGCCCGGCCAAAAAGCAGATTTTTTTTTAAGTTGCAGAGAAATGTTTTTCTAAAAAGGCAATGGGAACCTCTATTTATATATGTATATTTAAGTGTTAAATAAAACTAAATTTGGCCAGAAAAAGCCTCTGTACTTGCATAATTGAGTTCTTACATATGAACCTCAATCTAACTTAGTATGTAAACAAACTGAATACCTAACTTAGGCGAATGCTTCTGTAACAATCGCTGAGTCTCAACCAATAACAGCAGCCATACAGCAGGCACTCATAGGTGGCCAACTATTCAAACATTGCTCAAATGAGGCGAAACCCTGGGCTGTAACCAACCCAGCTGTTTCTGTACCTCATTTCTGTTTTCTGTATGTCACTTCGCTTTTTCTGGTCATAATTGTTATCCAACTATGTGGCGACCTCAGAGTCTCTCTGAATCTGTTCTGATTCTGGGGGCAGCCCCATTGACAGATTGTTTTTCTTCTTCTTTATTGTTCAATTAAACTCTGTTAAATTTATTTAAATTTTTTTAAAACACATTTTTCGTATTTATATAATAAAATGTGGAAGGACATACATCAAACCCTTAGCATTGATTAACTCAAGGAAGTGGAATAAAAAGGAATAATTTAGTTTTTAAAATATCTTTGTATTATGGACTTGTTAATTGAGATGAATATTGAGTTTTGTGTTAAAAAACAGGAAAACTAAAACATTGACTGAGGCTTTTCTAAATTGTGGTGCCTCAAATACTTGTGTCCCACCAGATGATAATAGTTCTCCGGTTAAAATGTTTAGTAGTCAAATAAATGTGTAAAAAACAGACGAAGGGTACAGGTGACAGTGCAAGAAATAATCCAGTAAGTGACACTGCCAGACACACACCTACACTGACACATACAAAGATACACTCATAGCTATTTTGTAGAGTAGCAGAGCTTTACTAAACTCTGTTTGACCCAGTGCAGTCACTTCTCCATTCGGTGACTGAAAAGCCTAAAAATAAGTATCAGACTAAAATTGTAGGTTCTCTTTGTTCAGGCTATTCAAGTGGATTTCCTATATAAAGGTTGTAACAGAGGTACAACGTTTTTTAATGAAGTGTTTATAATTCATATTCATCCCAGTGTTGTTCTTCCTTCAAAAATAAATATTAATAAAAGAAAAAATTCAGATGATAGGGTCTGAATTATAAGAAGTTGTTGAATAGAATCCTGTTAGTAAGTTTTGACTTATTTTTGGTTTTTTGATACAGTAATTTAAAAAAAAAAAAAACCACGTCCTGTACCTTCTTCAGTAGACAATATCAGCAATAGTATGTGTAGATTTACAGTTTATAAAATTTTTCAAATATGTTACCTCATTGGCTCCTGCCAGCAAATCCGTGTGGTGGTATGATATTAACACACCCTTCATGACGTGAATCACACACCTAACACTGTTCTCAGTGGTTTACATACATCAACCCATACATCAACCCATGCCTTTACAACAGTGCTCTGAGGTGTTGGTATATTATTGTACTTATTTTACACATGAAGAAACTGAGTTACAGAGAATTCAGCCATCTTGCCTAATATCACTGAGCAAATGAGTCGGAGCAAGGGGTGGATTAAGTCCTGGCTTCTGGCTTCTGGCTTCTGGCTTCAAAGTCTGTGCTGCATTATTTTGCTCAATGCCCTCTCTGAAGTGTCATTTCTTGAAATAATGACACTGTGTTTTCACAGGACTGCTGTCACAGTAATGACAAAACAGCACCGGGGACACTATCTGCCTTATGCACATAGACTTGGGATATGTTTAGTGAGAACACATGTTTTGCTGTTACTCCTAACAGCAGGTCGGATTTTGTTGTGCAGAACCTAGAGCTTGAGGCTTAAAGAAGTTCATGCCTTGGGTTGCCATATTACCAATCAATCAAAAAGTTATCTACTGAAATGCGTTAGTTAGAAAATAGTACATTTGAACTGCAGCTGATAGAATCAAAGATGCATAAACAAAAAGATCTTGCAGCAAAGATGCATAAAGACAAAATTTGTAATCTTCTCAACCACGCAAACTTCATTTCTACTCCACTGAGGTGAACAGTTTTAATACTTGACACAAGGCTTTCCCTAATCATCATCTTCTTCAAGGAGAATACTGAAACACAAATGAAGGCTCAAACGTCTTGGAAGAAGGCTTGGTCGTCATTGGATGTACAGAAATGGGGCTATTTTACATGGATTCCTCTTCAACCTGCTGGTCTAATTGAATACTAAGTCGTGGAGAATGTTTTGTGGCCATAGATGATTGGGTGTCATGTCTTAAAATCTAATTCTGGGCCGGGCGCGGTGGCTCAAGCCTGTAATCCCAGCACTTTGGGAGGCCGAGACGGGTGGATCACGAGGTCAGCAGATCGAGACCATCCTGGCTAACATGGTGAACCCCGTCTCTACTAAAAAATACAAAAAACTAGCCGGGCGAGATGGCGGGCGCCTGTAGTCCAGCTACTTGGAGGCTGAGGCAGGAGAATGGCGTGAACCCGGGAGGCGGAGCTTGCAGTGAGCTGAGATCCGGCCACTGCACTCCAGCCTGGGCGGCAGAGCGAGACTCCGCCTCAAAAAAAAAAAAAAAAAAAAAAAAAAAAAAAAAAAAATCTAATTCTGTAATCCATTTTGAAAGCCTTTTGGGTCTGGGTAAAGAAATGCTCTAACAAATTATTGTTCCTCACAAATCCAAATTAATTACCTTAGTTATTTCTGCTCCATCGTGTGTTGCAAAGACTGCGAGGGGTTCATTGTTATTGCCATGTAATTCCAGTGGATCCTTTAAGGTGTAATTCTTCCTTGCCCCTCCCCAAGCTATTCTTACTTGTCTTGTGGATGGCCTAAAATCTCCTTGTCAAACTTCCCTCAAAAGAGTTCCACCGGGACTACAGAAACATTATTTTGCAACTCAAAAATAAATTTTTAAAAAGTCGACATCTTTCTAGTTTTAGGTTTTCATTTTAGGAAAATTCCTGGAATAAATATCCATTTCCTCATGTCTTCTTTTAGATTCTAGAGTAAAGTTTAATTTTTTTCTTATATATTATTCATCAACAAATGTCACTGAATAGTTCATTCTAGGCATTTTGATTTCATCACTGTCACAAATTGCTTTTTTTTTAAATTTGATTTTCTGATGGATTTTGCTGGTCTACAAGTACTATTTTTTTTTATACAGCTTACATATTTATTTCACTTAACAAACATATAACATTTATTTTTTGTCAGACATGTTATATATTTTGGTAAACACTATATTAAAATGTTTTCTATTTATTTACTGTGGTATCCTCAGGGTCTAAAACAGATAATGCCATCTGTGTATTTGTTGCAGTGTAACTTTAAAAGCACATCGTATTCTTTAAGTGCTGGACATTTTCATTTAGAACAAGGAGGCTTCTTGTTTTGTGGACCTTTCCTCCCTGGACAGTGACCTGATTAATTCTGTGATGTCATCTGGACCTTCAGGTAACCAGTCACATATGATTTTGCTGCCCAGGTTTGTGCTGGCAGCCACATGAAAGCCACACTCTTAGGATAGTTTTGGTAGACTGCTTGGCAATATAATCACAAGGGTTAAACCCAGTTAGTTAGCAGGTTGACTCACAGTCCCCATCCTGATAGTTCTGGAGACTCCAAACAGGAAGTCTAGTTATCATCAGTGAATGCATTTTTTGAGACATGGAGTTAAAGTGACAACTATCCTTAACTTTGTGTGCTGACTTTACGGTTTCCTGGTTTCCTCATTCGATCCGTGCTGCATCTCAGTGAATTCGTAGTAATAATTACATCAGCATCAAAGGCTTGCTGGGAAGATGAGATGAGGAAGTCCTTGGATAATCAATCACCTAGTGCTGTGCCATCCTCCAGGGGGCAGAGATAACTGCCCACAGATCTCCATCTCATAGGACTTGGCTGCAACTCTTGCTTAAATGTTTTTGTACTTTGAACACTGAAGAGAAGCATTGTTCCCTAACTTAAAGCTGCTTTGTAGAAATATGTGTCGAAGTGTTAGCGGTTTCATAAAGTTCTAAATGAAATTGTGTAAGTTATTCTACCATATCATCTGGTGGCATGGTGTGTGAAGTGACACTGTGCTGTGACATCTCCCCAGCATTTCCTTAATTAACATGGTTCGGTGGACCCAACTGTCAGTGTGTGAGCCCGGACCACACTGGGCTAATTATTCTGACCATAAAATGCCAATTAGTGCCTGGTATCCTTCATTAGTCTCACTTTTTAAAATTTTATTATAATATGTACCTGGGTATACTCCTGGATGAATTTAACATCACTTTGTTAAATTCGTGTAATAAAAAAACTTAGCAAGGATTTTTAAAATGCAGTTACCATAAAACACATTGAATTTGGGGAACAAAAACTCATTACAAATACCAAATGTTCCCTTTCAGTAATATGAGTATTTACATATACTCATTCAACTTTCTTTTCCTATGCCTTAAGGACATATTTGTGATTTCTCCTTATATATGTTGAATGATTCTTGGTATGTTTGTTTATTCCTGTGCATTTTGTTCTTTTTCATGAATGACTTGACCACATTTTCTAAAATCACTGCTTGTCTTTAGGAAATGTATGCATGTATATATAAGTATAGATATAGATTATTTATCTATTTATTTATACTCACCAGAATAAACTGTTTTAGTGGCTTTCATAGTTTTAAATTTATTAACTTTGGATTTTTAAGAAGATAAATCAGGTGAATACCATACATTTAACAATTTAAAAAAAGATTTTGTAAAAAGCACTCACCACATCCTCATATATGCCTCAACACATGGCCATATAGCATGAGTCAGAGAGCATTCTTTTTGTTTTTGGTGGTTGGGGGGTGGGAGGAATTTCCTAAATGAAATCCCGAATGCCCTGAGATATTTTGGTTATAGTAAATGCCAATGGTGCTTGCAAGGGGCTAAAATCATAGCAATTAGAGAAGTTTCCTGCACTCACTCACACAGTGGAAAGTATTTGGACATTAGAGAGCAAAGCAACATGTTACCAGGAGATGTGGGCTGTAGAGTTGGAATCATGTTTTGTAACATAACATCTTAGCATGCAGGGTTAATTTGCAGTTGATCAGAGTATTTTCGAGTGGATTCACGTTTGACCTGTGTGACTACTTGGAAAGGGAGATGGAGCAATTATTACATCTGCCACATGGGCTGCTGTGAAGATTTGAGGAGAGAATCTTCATGTGGCCACAGTTCAGTACCTGACCTGGACAAAATGCTCAATAAATCCTCACTATTGCAATTGTTCTCACTAGAAGATATCATTTTCTTCCTGAATATGTGAAAAATTGAAGTGAAGAGTAGTAGACCAAATAAAAGATGAGCATTTCCTTGAAGTTTTAGAATAAAATATATTGATTAGAGGAGTTAAGCATGTTCAAGTGACTGGAGGAAGGAAAGCAAAGATATTTCAAGAGACAAAGAGAGTTCTATAGATGTCTATTAGGTCTGCTTGCTGCAGAAATGAGTTCAATTCCTGGATATCCTTGTTAACTTTCTGTCTCGTTGATCTGTCTAATGTTGACAGTGGGGTGTTGAAGTCTCCCATTATTATTGTATGGGAGTCTAAGTCTCTTTGTAAGTCTCTAAGGACTTGCTTTATGAATCTGGGTGCTCCTGTATTGGGTGCATATATATTTAGGATTAAAAAAAAAAAAAAAAGAGACAGAATCCCTGGAACCAGTTCTCCCCCACCCCCCAGCCCCACTTACCCTTAAGGTATCCATTGTTAGCAGCCCTGATAAGACAAATAGATACAAAGCCACTTAAATATGTCCATATGCACACCCACATCCCCTAATTCTGCCACCTGGCCAACTGCACTGCTCCAGCTATACTCTCCAGGGCAAGGCGCATGTTTACCCGCACTTCTGCACACTCAGCTCAGGCAGAGCAATCCCTCTTTCTATATACAGGTAACCTTTCAAAATTATTTCCTTTTTGAAAACAGCCAGAATGCTATGCGTTTTAATTTTTTTTTTTTTTTTTGAGACAGAGTCTCGCTCTGTTGCCCAAGCTGGAGTGCAGTGGCCGGATCTCAGCTCACTGCAAGCTCCGCCTCCGGGTTTACGCCATTCTCCTGCCTCAGCCTCCCGAGTAGCTGGGACTACAGGCGCCTGCCACCTCGCCCGGCTAGTTTTTTGTATTTTTTAGTAGAGACGGGGTTTCACCGGGTTAGCCAGGATGGTCTCGATCTCCTGACCTCGTGATCCGCTCATCTTGGCCTCCCAAAGTGCTGGGACTACAGGCTTGAGCCACCGCGCCCGGCCTCATTCCAAGTTTTTTTCAACCTTATTCTGAGAAGTAGGCCCGCAGGTAATATTTTGCAAGGCCTTGAATGCAAACTAATTAGTGATGCCCTAGTACCCACATGAAAGCTCACTAGAAACAAGTTGTAAAGCATCACTAGCCAAAAGAAACACAATGTTAGCGACATATGTAATTTTAAATTTTCTAGTAGCCATATTTTAAAAATAAAAAAGATGTGGAAATATTAGTAATATGTTTTATTTACTTAGATGCGTGAAAATGGTATAATTTCAACAGGTAATCAATGTAACAAACATGTTAATGAGATAGTTCACTGTATTTTTTCATACCAAATGCCCAGAAAGTGGTGTGTATTTTACACCTGAAGCACATCTTCATTTGGACAAAGCACATTTTAAGTGCTGATAGATATATGTGACTAATAGCTATCACACTGGACAACATGGTGATATTATGGTAGTGGTTAAGTCTAGCTAATGTATTGGGTTGTTCATAATGTTCATATTCTGAGAACCAGGTATGTAAGATCTCAAGAACTAAACTAACTTTAATTAAATAATTTGTTTTGTTAGATGCGTGACAGCACATTAAGATATGTAATTGCTTCTGTTTCTACGTTTTGTTCAGTTTACAGGAGTACTTCCATCTGTTGCTCATTTAATTGTGTTGATGGATTTTTGAGGCAAAAGTAATAATATTACCTGTCATTAGTTCATTATGCAGATTAAATGAGTAGAATTAAATAAAAGCTATTAGTGCACTGCCTGAAATGTCAGTGAAAACTCAGGAAATGTTAGGAATTGTCATTATCATGATTGTCGTTACCAGTCATAATGGCATGAATTTTCCCTTATTTATAGCTTGGAAGCTTGAAACTTGCAGACATTGTTAAATGTTACAGGACACATAAGTGGTAGGAGGTAAGTTCACTTTTAAAAATCTGTGTGAAAAGTTTAGTGAAAGATACGACTTGCTTATTCTAATATTTGAGACAATGCTCAACTATATAAAGAGGAAAGCTTGTAGTCCATCCCCATACCCTGACTCAACCATTACAAAAACCCCCCACTTGTCCCTCCACACTGTTGTCCTTGCTCACAGAATCATCTACTAACTCCCATATGCACAAAGAAGGCTTTTTTCCCATTATTTTGTTTGTGCACAGATGAGCTCATTATACAAAAGCAGTTTTCTGCATTTTGTTTTTTGAGATAGGGTCTGATTCCCATCACCCAGGCTGCAGTGCAGTGGCATGATCATAACTCACTGCAGCCTCAACTTCCTGGGTTCACGTGATCCTCCCACCTAGGCCTCCAAGTATCTGGGACTAGAGGTGCATATCATCACGCCCAACTAACTTTTTGGTATTTGTAGTAGAGATGTGGTTTTGCCATGTTTTCCAGGCTGGTCTTAAATTCCTTGGCTCATGCACTCTGTCCACCTTGGCCTCCCAAAGTGCTGGGATTCCAGACATAAGCCACTGCACCTGGTCTGCAACGTTTTTGTTTTTTATTGTTTTTTTTTTTTTTTTTTTTTTTTTGCTTAAAAAAGATAATATAGTTTTCTTTCCAGATCAGTGGGGGAGATTTTATGGTTTGCATTTTATACATCAACTCCCTAACCCATATGGAATGTATTTTGGTAAATGCTAGAGAGGTGAGGTTTTTAACTTTACTTTTTTTTGTAATATGAAATTTGTCCTGGCAACATTTGAGTTTTCAGTTTTGTTACAATGATCCTAAGGTCACTTCTTAAACCAGATGTTCAGTTGCTTTAATTATTTAGCTATACAGTGCTACTTGGTACTCATTCAACAAATATTTATTGGTGTCAAGAATCTGTCATCATTAAGCAAAAAAATAATAATAATATTCATCATCATGGAACTTGCATTCTAAGCGCAGGGAGAGGGCAGAGATGTAAGTACTGTTGGGAAGCGATAAAATACAAAGGTTGAGGGGGAAAATACACATCCAGGTTAAAGGGGCTCTGTAGTTCTGGTGTGGGGACTGGTTGCAAAAACTAAAGTGGTCAAGGTCTTCAATGAGAAGTTGTTTTCTGAAGAAACTGCTAGAACATATGAAGGATGTGAGAAAGGCATCATAGAAACTAACATAGAAGAACAGGCCTAAGGAACATCCTGTGAAAATGCCCTAATATAGAAGAGTGGCTGGTCAGTTCTAGGAACATCAGGGAAGCCAGTGTGGCTAGAGCACTTTGACCCAGAAGAGTCTTTAGGGATGAAATCAGAGAGAGAAAAGAACACTGGTTGGCCGGGCGCAGTGGCTCAAGCCTGTAATCCGAGCAGTTTGGGAGGCTGAGACGGGCGGATCACGAGGTCAGGAGATCGAGACCATCCTGGCTAACACGGTGAAACCCCGTCTCTACTAAAAAAAAAAATACAAAAAAAAAACTAGCCGGGCGAGGTGGCGGGTGCCTGTAGTCCCAGCTACTCGGAGGCTGAGGCAGGAGAATGGCATAAACCCAGGAGGCGGAGCTTGCAGTGAGCTGAGAACTGGCCACTGCACTCCAGCCCGGGCGACAGAGCGAGACTGCGTCTCAAAAAAAAAAAAACACTGGTTAATGTAGGGCCTTGGAAGTTATTACAGTGACTGGCTTTTAATCCAAGATCAATAGGGGAGCTACTGAGGTTTGGCACCACAGTGTATGTCATTTTCTGACTTACCAGTTGAAATGGTTATTTTGAATATATTTTTAGAAACTATGCCTATAGGATTTCCTGATGAATAAGATGTCCATTTATTGAAATGAGGAGATTTCCAGTTAAAGAAAAATGTGGTATTGTTAGATCAGTTAAACTTGATATTATGGTTAGACATACAAATAAATGGAGATGCTGAGTAGGCAATTATGTTCTCTGGAGGTCAGAAAAGAGGTCTAATCTGGAAATATAAACTTAGATGTTATTAGTATACAGATTGTATATAACACCATTAGACTGGAAATATTCATTCAGGGAGTATGTGCATATACAGAAAGCAATGTGGAACCTAGACACAAGGAAGAGAAGAACCAGCTAAAGAGACTGCGTAGGAACCAGTGACTTAAGCAGAAAACTCAGAAAATTGTGCCTAGGTGGCCGATATGGTTTGGATCTGCGTCCTCACCCAAATCTCAAGTTGAACTGTAGTCTCCAATATTGGAGGTGGGACCTGGTGGGAGGTGGTTGGATCATGGGGGTGGAATTCTCATGAATGTTTAGCACCATTCCCTTAGTGCTGTTCTTGTGATAGTGACTGAGTTCTCACGATATCTGATTGTTAAAAAGTGTGCAGCACCTCCCTTTTTGCTTTCTTTTGGTCCTGCCCCTGACATGTAAGATGACTCTCGTGCTTTGCCTCCTGCCATGAATAAAAGTTCTCTGAGGCCTTGCCAGAAGCAGATGCTACCATGTCTCCTGTACAGCTTGCAGAACTATGAGCCAATTAAACCTCTTTTCTTTATAAATTACACAAGGTTAAGTTGTTTCTTTATAGTAGTGTGAGAATGGACTAATATATTCCCTGAGGCCAACTGAATAAAGTGTTAACAGGAAGAGAGAGTAACCTACTGTGCCAAAGCTTACTTATTATGACACATAAAGCATAAGCAACCAAAGAAATAAGTAGATAAATTGGACTTCATCAAAATTAAGATATTCTGTGGTTCAAAGGCACTATACAAAAGTGAAAAGATAACCCATAGAAAAAGAAAAAATATTGCAAATAATTTATCTGATAAGGACCTATTATCCAGATTATATAAAGAGCCTTTGCAACTTGACAGTAGAGAAAACAACTCATTTAAAAAAAATAATAAGAAAAGTACTTGAATAGCCATTTCTCCAAATAGGCAATAAGTACACAAAATGACGCTCGACATAATAGGTGTTAGGATGCAAACCACAATGAATTATCATTTCACACCCAAGAGAATGGCTAAAACATTCAAACAAACTAACAAATACCAGACAACAGTAATTCTTTGAGAAGACATGAAGGAAATGATGCCGGTAGGAATGTAAAATATTACAGCCACTTACAAACAAAGTCTCATAGTTCTTAAAAATGTTAAACATGGAGTTACCGTCTGGCTAGCAATTCTACCTAGATATATACCCAAAAGAAGAAAAAATATACGAGCAAACAAAAACTTGTGCATAAGTATAACGGGGGCACTACTCATAATAGCCAAAAAGTGGGAATAATGTACATGATCATGAACATACGAGTGAAAAAACAAAATATGACATATTCATACAAGGAAATAGTATCCAGCGATTAGAAGGAATGAAATATTCACACACGATACAGCAACAAAATGTGAAAATATTATGGTAACTGAAAGCAGACACAAAAAGTGCATGCATATCTAGCATTATTTCTTTTATATAACAGTGTCCATTATAAACAAACACATAGAGATACAAAGTAGAATAGTGGTTGCTAGGTTCTAGGGGAGAGGGGATTGAGAGTGAGTGCTAATGGTACAGGGTTTCTTTTAGGATTGACTAAATATCCTGAAATGAGATAGTGGTAATGATTGCACCACCCTGTAAACAAACTCAAAACCACTGAAGTGTAAACTTTAAGGGGTAGATTTTAAGGTAGTTAAATCTGTTTTATTTATTTCACTTTTATATTAAGCTCAGGGGTACATGTGCCATTTTGTTTTATGGACAAACTTATGCTCCAGGAGTTGCAAGCCCCCAAGGGCATAGGGGGCTGGTGGTAGACAGCCTGGAGTTCCAATGTAGAGAGTCTTGGAATGCCATGCCAGAAAGTTCAGATTTCACTTTATCTGTAGTACCAGATGATTGCAAGGATAAATGTGAGTTGTAAGAGCCTGAAACATTGGCTGCAGCAATGAAAACAAAAACCATTGTCAAGATTCCAAAGATAGCTTAATGGCAGAATGGCTGACTTTCATTACATTTTTTAGAGAGAGGAAGAGATCGAAGATTCTGAGGTTTCAGTTTTGGTAAAGAGACTCAACAAATTCTGTTTTATTCAGTTTATCCACCACTTGCTGGGCACCTCCGTGTTGTGGCAGCAGACGACAGGGAAGTTTGTTTTCACAAAGACATCCCTAGTACTAGAAGGCTAAAGGTAAATGTTTTGATAAGGTACTTCCTCTAATTAATGTAACTCTATAGTTTAATAAAATACTCCACAGTTTATCTTACCCGACTTTCTGACCTTAAAAACCTTAAAAAGAGAGTTTCTTTTCTTTCTTTCTTTCTTTTTTTTTTTAGACAGAGGCTCACTCTTTCTCCAGGCTGGAGTGCAGTGGCGTGATCTCGGCGCACTGCAACCTCTGCCTCCTGGGTTCAAGCAATTCTCCTGCCTCAGCCTCCTGAGTAGCTGGGGCTACAGGTGTGTGCCACCATGCCCAGTTAATTTTTGTATTTTTAGTAGAGATGGGGTTTCACCATGTTGGCCAGGATGGTCTCGATCTCCTGACCTCGTGATCCACCCACCTCAGCCTCCCAAAGTGTTGGGATTATGATTTCTTATCCTCAATGAAATCAAGGATTCTTTCAACGGATATTTGGAATTACAAACTATTAATGTTGCTTCCCACCACACACACACACACACACACATTTCACACTTTGACACCTCCATTAATTTGAAGAAATGATTGATACCAATTCAAATCCTTAGGCTGGCTGTACCTGCCTTTTAAAATATGTTTTTTTGTGGTACATATTCAAAATATGTTGTTGGGTTTTTCAGTCTCTGAAAACCATGAAGCAAAAAACTTGGGCTGAGGAGAAGAGTGGGAGGAGGCAAGGCTACTGCAATGGAGTGGACGTTTGCTGAGCATTTTCCCATGGCCCTTGTTTCCATGGAAACAATTACCCTTGTCTGTACCATTTATAAATGTTTAGAATAACCTCTTCTGTACTTCCGATCTCAAGGAAAGCCTCCTATGAAACTTGGAATCATCAGCGGGAAACAAAGTTTCACCATGTTGGACAGGATGGTCTTGATCTCTTGACCTCATGATCTGCCCGCCTCGGCCTCCCAAAGTGCTGGGATTACAGGCATGAGCCACCACACCCAGCCTAAGAAAGCCTTCTGTGACACTTGGAATCATCAGCAGGAAACTATCTTAACACATTAGACATCTGTAATGAAAGTGGACTAATATTTTGGTCTTCAGAGAATGCTAAATGAAGTAAATGGTGACCATCTGGTTATCACTTGTAAATTTTAGTGAACCTTGTAGGATGAAAGTTTATCCCTGGCTATGGATTACATACTTTTAACATTATTGACTGCTTACTATATTTCCGGAACCATGATACAAGGTTTTGTTTCACATCTTATTCGATGCTCAGAACAGCTCAGTGTGGTGATATAGTTATTCTCATCTCCGTTTTACTGATGATAAACTGGGGCTAAAGACATGAAGTGACTTGCACAATGTCAGCCTGACTCTACTGTTGTTGTTTTTTTTTTTTTTTTTTTGAGACAGAGTCTGGCTGTGTCGCCCAGGCTGGAGTGCAGTGGTGCAATCTCGGGTCATTGCAACCTCTACCTCCTGGGTTCAAGTGATTCTCCTGCCTCAGCCTCCTAAGTAGCTGGGATTACAGGTGCGCACAACCACACCAGACTAATTTTTGTGTTTTTAGTAGAGATGGGGTTTCACCATGTTGGTCAGGCTGGTCTCAAACTCCTGAGCTCCTGATTTGCCCGCTCAGCCTCCCAAAGTGCTGGGATTACAGGCGTGAACCACCACTCCCGGCTGACTCTACTCTTTCTATGCCTGGCTGTGGCTTCCTGTGAGCTGATCCATTACGCAGTAGTTGAGATCTTCACTTACCCTGAAATTCTTCTGGCTTTCCACTACTGATCTGTGAATTGAGTAATGGATGAAGTCAGGAATGAGTCTATTGCATGTGCGCATTTATAGAAGAAACTGCAGTGCCAAGACTCCTTGGTTTTGGGCTGCACATTGTATATGGATGAGGCTACGCCAGTGTTCTCTATCTTTATTTTACATAAAATGCAGAGGATTTCAGGCCTGGGTGTAGACCGTCATCATGCATATTGTGTTGTTGCTATGTTTGTAGGCAATAAAGGTAGGTTTAGACCAGCCTTGTCCAACCCACAGCCCGTGGGCCACATGTGGCCCCGGATGGCTTTGAATGTGGCCCAACACAAATTTGCAAACTTTCCTAAAACATTATGAGGTTTTATTTTGACTTTTATTAAGCTCATCAGCTATCATTAGTGTCAGTGTATTTTATGTGTGGCCCAAGACAATTCTTCTTCCAATGTGCCTCGGGGAAGCCAAAAGATTGGACAGCCCTGGTTTAGACAGTGTTATGGGTTGAAATGCATCTACTAAAATTCATATGTTGAAGTTTTAACTCCCAGTACCTGAAAATCTGTCTTAATTTAGACATACATTCTTTACAGCAGTGGTTCCCAACCTTTTTGACACCAGGGACCGGTTTCATGAGAAAACATTTTCATGAACAGGTGGGGAAATGGTTTCAGGATGAAACTGTTCCACCTCAGATCAGATCATCAGGCATTACTTGGAATCTCATCAAGAGAGCACAATCTAGATCCCTCACATGTGCAGTTCACAATAGAGTTCATGTTCCCATAAGAATCTAATGCCACTGGTAATGCTTGCTCGCCAAACACTCACCTCCTGCTGCGTGACCTAGTTTCTAACAGGCCACGAGCCGGTCTGGTCCATGGCCTGGAGGTTGGAAATCCCTGCTTTACAGAATTAATCATGTTAAATGAGATCCAATGTGATGGGTGTCCTTATAGAAAATGGAGATTTAGGGCCAGGCGCAGTTTCTCATGCCTGTAATCCCTGCACTTTGGGAGGCTGAGGTGGGCAGATCACCTGAGGTCAGGAGTTCGAGATCAGCCTGGCCAATATGACGAAACCCTGTGTCTACTAAAAATACAAAAATTAGCTGGGCGTGGTGGCAGGCACCTATAATCCCAGCTACTCGGGAGGCTGAGGCAGGAGAATCTCTTGAACCCGGGAGGCAGAGGTTGCAGTAGACTGCAACCTCCAGTCAAAGTCCAAGTCCAAGTGGTTGCTTGGACTTTTTCTTTTTTTGAGCATATAGATCTGTCAGGGAAAATTGACTTCCTAAATTGCTTTACGCAGAGAAGAACTTTCCAAGGAGATGATTAATTCCATTTATCAAAAATAACTCTTTCTGCCACCCTCTATTCCATGTGCCCCTGCTTACTTTCCACTGAACAAATGCCTTGTTCCCTCCATCTCAGCAGCCTCTCCCTCTACCTCCTGGCTCCTCATGGAGGACTAGTGTTCCCTCCCCAGTATCCCACAGTGCCTTAGGGAGCTCCTTCCAGCAGGAATCTGCTCCATCCCTGAAGCACATGGTCCTCTGTAGTTACTCTGTGTTTATTATACTTGAGTTTCTTCCTGATCATTTCAGAATAAATTAAGCAGGATGAAATGTTTACAAAACATTCATCAGAAAGAAAGGAAGATTGAATGCTGCTGCAAGGGAGTTAAACTAGAAGTTGGGGACAAGATTTCACATCCCATCTACCTCAAAGCAGCTGTGTAAATGTGAGTGATGCCTTTCATCTCCATCTCAGCTGCCATGTTCTTATCTAGAAAAGGAAGAAACTGGATGAAAAGCACAATTACAATACCAAGGCCTATAGAGATCAGACAGGCAACAGAAATTAGTGCCATATGATGTGTATAAGAACAGGTAGGCATAGAAGCACATTGATAAATGGCAATTAGTGTTCTGCCTCTCTGAGGGATGGAAGGAAGTGGTGGGGCTGGGGGTAACTCAGACTGAAGCCCACCTAAAGTGCTCACAATCACTTGGCTGCAGCTGAATTTTGACCTGAAAGCTCTGTGTTGACATGTCATATGATTTTTCTGAAAAAGTCAGAAATTTAGCTTTCCATGTGAAATCCCATTTTAAAAATATCTGCCTCGTTTTAAAAGATCGTCATGCAGGCAAAAGAAAATCCCAGGAAAAGCCATCTGTAGGCCATATCTCAGATATGTTACCTCTGGAGTAAATAAACTCTATGGCTTCTATGCCGCAAAGTTCTGGGGCTCCTAGGTTCTGCTAAGAAAATAGGAAGTTGGGGCTAGGCGCTGTGGCTCACGTCTGTAATCCCAGCACTTTAGGAGGCCGAGGCGGGCTGATCACGAGATCAGGAGATCGAGACCATCCTGGCTAACACGGTGAAACCCCGTCTCTACTAAAACTACAAAAAATTAGCCGGGCGTGGTGGCGGGCGCCTGTAGTCCCAGCTATTCGGGAGGCTGAGGCAGGAGAATGGTGTGAACCCAGGAGGCAGAGCTTGCAGTGAGCCGAGATCACGCCACCGCACTCTAGCCTGGGCGACACAGCGAGACTCCGTCACAAAAAAAAAAAAAAAAAAAAAAAAGAAGTTGGAATAAATAATCAACTTATCAACTTCCACTATGGCCTGAAAGTTTCTGTCTCTCCAAAATTCATGTGGATACTTAATCCCCAATGCAAATGTTTTAAGAGGTGGGGCCTTTAGGAGATGATTAAGCCATGAGGACTCTGCCCTCCTAAATGGACTAAGTACCCTAATGAAGGGTTCTAGGGAACTAGGCAGCCCCTTGCCCTCTTTTACCATGTGGGGACTCAGTGATGAGGTGTCATCTTTCCAGCAAAGAGCCCACAACAAACACAAAATCTGCAGATCCTTTGATCTTGGACTTCCCTGTCTCCAGAAATGTGAGAAATAAATTTCTGTTATTTATAAATAATTGAAATACATTTCTGTTTATTTCCACTGTAAGGTGTTTTATTATAGCAGCTGGAATTGTGTAAGACACCATCTTAGCTGAGGGTACACTTAATGTGCTTTTTATGTTAGCCCCTTTGAAAGTTAAATCCTTTATTAAAATGATAATGGCAGCCTTGTGTGCTATTAAAATCACACATAGTATTTATCATCGGGAGGATGTATGAAAGTCATTTGTTCAAACATTTGTTGCAATGATAAAATCATAAAAGAATTTGTTACCAGAAGTACTTTATTCATCTTTTAGTTGTTTATTTCAGTGTAGAACCTATCTATCTATAGCCTGGTGGCTCATAGCCAAATGTAAGAACACTGCATGTTACTCCTCATTTGAAAGTGCTCCAAATGGGACACTACATGAATGGATTAGGCGCTGACCCTGTTGTTCCTTCTACTATTCCCTACATTTGTGGCTCAAAATGGAAACACCTACTCTTGAATCAGCATTTACCGGGAGCTGCAGATAGTCCTACCAACTGCTCAGCCCCAGGGCTGCCTCTCAGCCTAAACGGGCATCCTGTGCCTTCCTCTTTTCTTTCTGCAGGTCATAAGGGCTCTTCTCTCCTCTAAGCTGCCCATGTCCACTCCCTCTTCCAATTGCCTCTTCCTGCCAAGACTGGCCTCTGAATTGGATGTAGCCTCTCCCTTCCCAGCTTCCTTAAAGGCCCAAAATACAAGCACACAGAGCCCATATGTACTTGATTTTGCTGTTAATCACTTTGGCAAAAGACAAGGGTCATAACTTTTACCAACCCAGTGTGACACGGTGTCCTGATTTCCTGATTTTTTAGCATCCTTGTCCCAGGACTCTGATTTTCTGCTGTCTTTAGCTAGTGTGTTTTGACCCTCAGCCTTATTTTAAATAAATACATTTTTCAATAGCTTTGGGGGTACAAATGTTTCTCATCACATGGATGAATTATATAGTGGTGAATTCTGAGATTTTAGGGCACCTATCACCCAAGTAGTGTACATTGTATTTATTATGTAGTTTTTTTTTCTTAATCCCTAGCCCTCCTGAGCTTCCTGCTTCTAAGTCTCTAAAGTCCATTATATCAATCTGTATGCCTTTGCATAGTCATAGCTTAGCTCTCATTTATAAGTGAGAATATACAGTTCTTGGTTTTCCACTCCTGAGTTACTTCACCTAGAATAATAGCCTACAGCTATATCCAAGTTTCTACAATAGATATTATTTTATTTCTTTTTATCACTGAGTAGTATTCCATGGTGTACATGTACCACATTTTCTTTATGCACACATTAGTCAATGGGTAATTAGGTTGATTCCACACCTTTGCAATTGAGAATTGGGGTGCTATAAACATACATACGCAAGTGTCTTTTTTATATAATGACTTCTTTTCCTTTGGGTAGATATCCAGTAGTGGGACTGCTGTATTGAACAATAGATTTATTTTAGTTTTTAAGGAAATCTCCATACTGGATTCCATAGAGGTTGAACAAATGTACATTCCCACCAGCAGCATGTGTTTCCTATACTTCATATCCACATCATCTATTGTTTTTTGACTTTTAAATAATGTCTGTTCTTAGAGGAGTAAGGTGGTATCTCACTGTGGTTTTACTTTGCATTTCCCTGCTGATTAGTGATTTGGTTTGGGTCTGTGTCCTGCCCAAATCTCATGTCAATTTTCATCCCCATCGATGGAGTTGGGACCTGGAGGGAGGTGAACGGATCATGCTGGTGGACTTCCAATTAGGTGCAGTTCTTGTGACAGTGAGTGAGTTGCCATGAGATCTTGTTGTTTCAAAGTTTGTAGCACTTCCACCCTCTCACTTCCTGCTGCTCTGGCCATGTAAGATGTGCCTGCTTCCCTTTGCCTTATGCCATGATTGAAAGTTTACTGACACCCCCCCACCACCACCACCACCCCTAGCCATGCTGCCTGTACAGCCTGTGGAACTGTAAGCCAGTTAAGCCTCTTTTCTTTGTGGATGTGTAGGAGGGTGGGGCTATTTGCCCAGTGGTAGTTGGGTACCCCTAGCAGGTACCCCTCTGAATGATGGGTACTCCCAGGAGGATCTGTGGGAAGGACTCAAAAACTTTGATCTCTTTACCTTGTGAGTCTCTTTTATCATCTGTGAAATGGGGATGATCACAGTGCTTCCTTCACTTCATGGAGCTATTGGGAATTTCAAGGAGATTCATGCCTTTAAAGCTCCTGGCACAAAGGGAGCCTCCATAAGTCAGCCCAATTTGCTATCATGATGACTAGGAAGAACTCAGTTTGTGCAGTGTCACAGCACTCTTGGGACAGCTTGGGAGGAAGGGGCTGCGGTGTGGAGCAGAGAGTCTAGCCCTGGTCCTTCTGGAGGGCTCTGTGGTCTTGGTGCTTATAGTCATCTCCCTTAAGCCATCCCCTAGTTCGTGAATCAAGAGGGTTCTTTGGAAACTCAGTGTGTGGTGCTCCCGAACTCAGTCCCATGCTTGTCTGAGTGCAGATGCATGTCCTATAAGCTAGGGGGACTGCAAAAATATTGAACACCTGCAATGGCATGGACCCTGACAGATCGGAAAAATGTGTCTGCAGAGAACCCACACTCTACCTCACCTACAACATTCACGTGCAAAATCCAATCTCATGACCAAGTCCTCACTTTCCCAGTGGCACATTCAGGTACACACTAACCTTGATTGAATCATTATATAGACTCCACTCCATGTTAAGTCATAACAAACACCAAGCTATTGGCGAGTGCGCACTCCCCATTGCAACTCCTGCCTGAGGAGCTCCTTGCACTCCTCTGCCTTGAGTTTGGTTGGGAAAGGACATACACATCTGTTTGAGTAACTGGACCTGACATGGATAGCATGTGTAGGTCACAGGCACTTCTTCACTGGCTCTTGTTATTCACCATGGTGACTCTTCACAGCACACTGCTGGCATTATTTCCTGAGGAAACAGGCTGAGAGTTAGTGAATATGCCTCGAGTTACATAGGTAGCAAGTGGCCCTGCTGGGACTCGAGCCTAGTTCTGTGGATGTCAATGCATCATCCTGACTTTCCCTTTGTTACAGGTATTATGCACCTTAACCCAGGCAATTGCTCCATTTGAACCGCACAGCACAGATATGGGGGGGATGTGAACACTTGGCTGTCTCAGGATGCCTTCTGCTTCCCCCATAATTAAGACAGCCCCTTTCTCCAATCCATAATAAAGCAAACAGTGAGTGATGATCAGGTGCGATGTTCATGATTTCTATTCCACGTGGTGGGAAGAGGTGATGCTTCATAACTTCTCTCTTCTAGTATTTGCTCTGCTTCTCAGGGGCTCTCACCACATACTGTTTTAAATCCCAGGATTTGGAGTTAGTCAAACTTTGGTCTGGTTTCCAGCTCTTCTACAGATCTGTCCTTCTTTGAGCCTCAAAGACATCCTATACCTTCCTTAAAATGCAGTCCCTTGGTCATGCCATATCTCATCTTATTTTCCACAGGGAATCCACGTCTGACTCATCTCAGCGTTCCTCACAGTTCAGTGGCTGGCACAGAAAGAAGTTCAGTAGATGTTTACAGGTTTCAACTGGGAATGCACTCAAATAATTCTGCCTTTCCCAAATGCTTCCTCTGGTATGGAAATTAAATGCAGGGCCTGGAAGAATGCATTCTGCTTAAAAGTGCAGCTGAATGTCCATTAATATGATACAGGAGTGTTCGTGACTCTAATTGGTGACCACATGGGATGGTATTGCTGTTTCTAATCCTACTTATTTAGAAAAGCACCCACATTTTTTCATACTGATAAGATTCATCTAGGCAAATGTAAGCATCTTCTTATGTAATGATAAAATAAATTTAACTGCAAACACTTGCTGAAACAAAACATTATTAGTGAAAATCATATTTTACTGTATTATTGCCAGTGGCTAAGTTTCATTTCCATTGCCAAGTTTAGCAAGGTGGAAACTTTGCTAATTCTAGGCCATTTTTTGGAAACCTAGAAACCTCTCTGCCTCTATTTTTCTCCTCCACCTAGAGTCCCCTCAGCAGAGAATGGGGTAACCAAAGTCACCTCTAAGACATCCTTCAAGCTTTTGCAGATATTAGCTTTTGGTTCCCATTGAACAGAAAGGGCTTCGGAGGCAATGTGATGACTCACAGGTGAGAGACGGATTGTGTCCTCCATGGTAGAAACAGAATGGCTGTTGGAAGTGGAGATGTGTATACGTTCATGCAACTGTACCCAGCAGCACATTGTTCTGGTGAATGTACATGTCAAAGGTATTTCCATCCCCTTTCCATCCTATATTTTCCCAGGTTAGAAATATATGCTTTTTAAAGGGTAAATGTTCTGTAAAATACAAAGCACAATACAAAAGAAGACAGCAGATACAGAATTAAATAAACAGCAAGAAAGTGTTGCTTATAATGAAATGATTGAAAAGCCCATTCTAAAACAAAATTGTCAATGGATCCTAAATATTTATGCTACTGTGGTAATAATTACCTCAACAGTCTTTAATCAAGGTAAGTATGCTTTAGAAACATGTTGGTATCTGCAAAGTGTGAATATACAAAATTGTCATGAGTTGAGAAAAGGAGTGTAAAACATGCTAAATATAAGGAGCTTTTTTCATGGAATGTGAACTGCAAGGTGGTGAGAAGGGTTAGGTGTGATGTGGTGAGATCATTTTTAGACCAGTGTGTCTATTATCAGCTTTATAACACTCCCATTGGGCATTATAATTTCCTGAAATTCATCATTTAATTAAGGCTATAGACTTTGATGACAGCATTTTTTTTTAAAGGTCAAACAGCATAATGTTTATAGTGAAAAAGAAAACTGCTTGGTGGATACACATTGGTTTGCGGGACGAGGCACTTTAGGGATTCAGCATGGAGTCACCTGTGGATGGGGTTTTAGTTTCTGTCTTTGAGATGACTTCAGGTAGTGCCTATCTGTTGAGAGTTCAGAGGATGTTGGAGAGATAATTAGGTAAAACAGCAAGATCTTCTCAGGATACATGAGGGAGTTAAATAAAAATACAGAGGCAATTACAATTTTAGTTATTCATAACTGTTGTTTGCTAAGTCTTAACATTGTCATTGATAATATGAAAAAATAAAAGATACTAAATATCAATAGATAAAAACCCATTTTCTTTTCTCCATCCAAATACTTAAATACCTAGCACTGATTTCCAGAAAAAAATACCCCAAATACCATCTTTGGAATAAAAGAATATTCTCTCAAGTCGTTGGACCACGAGGTAAAAACAAAAAATCCAAATGCTTTTTTTCTTACTCTTTGATATGTACAATTGAAAGTATTTCTCATTGAAAACTAATATTTCCATCCAGCATGAGACATTAAATAATTTCTCATATTAGGATGGTAAGAAAGGATAACACTCTTTGGCCCTAGGCATTTCAGGGGAAAAAAAAGATAAGGTGAGAGAGGTGGAGCAAGAAAAGCAGAATAGAAGGCCGCACAGATCAGCCCCCTCGCAAGGACACAAATTTAACAACTATCCACACAGAACGAAACACTTCCATACGAACCCAAGAAGCTGGAATGGCAAGAGCACTATTAATAAAGTGAAGAATCAACCCACAGGATGGGAGAAAGTATTAGCAAACAAACCACATGACAAGGGATTATTAACCAAAATATAGAAAGAGTTCAAGCAACTCTATGAGAAAAAAAAAAAAAAAACTCTAATAATCTTATCAAAAAATGGGCAAAAAATTTGAATAAACATTTCTCAAAGGAAGACATAACAAGAGCAAACAGGAGTATGAAAAGGTGCGCAACATCACTGATCATCAGGGAAATGCAAATATAAAGTACAATGAGATATCATCTCACCTCATTTAAAATGTTTTTTATTCAAAAGACAGGCAATAACAAATGCTGGCGAGGATGTTGAGAAAATACAACTCTTCTACACTGTTGGTGGGAATATAAGTTAATACAACCATAGTTTGAAGGTTCCTCAGAAACCTAAATAGAGCTACCATGTGATCCAACACACCTACTGTTGGGTATACATCAAAAAGAAAGGAATTCATTATGTTGAAAACATATCTGTACTCTCATGTTTGTTGCAGCACTGTTCACAATAGCTAAGAGTTGGAAGCAATCTAAATGTCCACCAATAGATAAATGAAGAAAAAATGGGGTACATATACACAGTGGAGTACTATTCAGCCATAAAAAGAATGAGATCCTGTCATTTGCAACCACATGGATGGGACTGGAGATCATTAGGCTTAGTGAAACAAGCCAGGCACAGAAAGACAAGCATCACATGTTGGCATTTTTGTGGGGGATCTAAATAACAAAACAATTGAGCTAATTTACATAGAGAGTAGTAGGATGGTGACCAGAAGATGCAATCTGTATTTAGGGGTTGGGGAAAAGGTGGAGAAATTTATGAGGATAAAAAATAGAAAGAGTGAGTAAGACATACTATTTGATAACACGACAGAGTGACTGCAGCCAATAGTAACTTAATTGTACATTTCAAAATAACCAAAAGAATATTATTCGTTTGTTTGTAACATAAAGGATAAATTCATGTCGGGATTATTCTTTATTGCATGCATGTATCAAAACACCTCATGTACCCCATAAATACATGCACCTACTATGTACTCACAAAAATTAAAAATAAAAATTAAAAAGACAAAAAGTTAAAATGTTGAGCACTGTAGATAATTTCTGTCTACTCAAAATGTTTGATTTTCAGGAGTCAGTTTTATTTTCTGTCAGGCTGGAGATTACTTCAGAATACTTTTACAATATGCCAGATATGGAATATAGTTTTGGGTTGGCATGTAGAACAATGTTCTTCAAAGAGCACAGAATGCAGACTACGGTCTTTATATCCCTATGACTATCCCAGTGCTTGAGATAGAATATGGTCCCTCCTTAGAGTTGCTGAGAGACTTGCTGGTCTTTGTTTTGTAGCTTATTTCTGTCTAAAGAATCCTATTTCTGGGCTAATACCCCATTTTAAACCAACAGCTTTGTTCTCAGGTGCTAGTATTTTCCCAGTGGTAACAGAATCGGAAGGAAGAACCATGGTAGTTCAAGGCAGGATAGCCCAACCACACTCGTATTCTCCCAGACAGAATCAGAAGGAGGAACCACGGTAGTTCAAGGTAGTACAGGCCCACCACACAGTTTTACACTGTGGAGTTGTAAGTCTGGTTGGCTTGAATCATAATATTGTCTGAAGTTTAAAGGAATGATAGTATCTTTAAAGGTGAGGATTACAGAATCATAGCATATTTCTTTTTAAATGACAGTGGTTGTTCCAGTTTACTCATTCTACAGCTGAGGGATCTGAAGCCTACAGAAGGTATGCAATTTACCCAGAGTCCCAGAAAGAATATGAGATTTAGGGCATACTGAACTAGGTTTGAACACTGTTTTACAATTACTGAGTTACTGAGCTTCCCTGGGCCTCAATTTCCTCTCCAGTAAATCAGCCCCCCGTGATGATATCTACCTCCTGGGACTGTTGTGAGTATTGCACCTCGGCTAAACATCTTCCCTCTGCTTTTCCAGATTCACTCACCACCCTTCCTCACCTGCTCTGTCCTGGGAGGCTATTTAGAAAGGATTCTCTCAATGGGCTCCTGGACTCTGATGTCCACTGGGGAAGCAGAGTCAGAGGTGGAAGGAAGGAAGGAGAGTGAGGGCTGTGGACTTATTCTCCTGGCTCTATCCCTGTGACTCACCTCAGGCTGGATAAATCTCGTTAGAGGTCACTGTTCTTCTCAAGATAGCTATTTCCTCATGACTATTGATCATTTCTGGTTCTAGTAACCACTTCCTCCCTGCTGTCATTCCTCTGGGTCTGTAGTGATGGCAGCTGCAACAAGCACTATCTCTGATGGTCTACCTGCATCCACCTGTTTGTAAATGGTTCCTTTGTAGATAAATATTTGTCAAATTACTCCATTTTGGATGCACCATCTGTCTCCTATTTGACTTTGAAACCATATGCTTAGAACAGAGCCTGGCATATAGTAGGTTCTTGGTGTATGGAATCTGTTGCTTGTAGTAATAGTAGTAGTGTAGCGGTAGTAGTAGTTGCAGTGGAGGTAATGGTGCTGGTATTTTTCAAAGCCACTCATTCAGTCACATGCAAAGCCAGTAGCAAGTTGTATCCCTCTTCCATACTCAGCTCTTTCTTGTTGATCGCTCCTCACCCATCTGTGCTCCAGAGGAAAATATATGGTTGGCCTCTAATTGCTTGCTCTTTGTGGCCACAGATTGGGGCAAATCCCAAGCAGATCCTATCCTCTATCTGGTACTTTATGTGGTGTTTAAACCTGCCTTAGACAGCTAAAAAGTGTGAAAAAATTTATAAAAATGTAGCTGAGGGTTATTATTATAACTAAAGTAGTGTCAGTTTATAATATCACTTGTACAAAGGCCCAAAAACAAGAAGTAAAAGGGTGCCCAGGACTCCCCTGCTTCTTCTCCTGGTTGCATCTCTGATTTACAGTGTGACATGGGAGAGTCACTTCGAGTATGTTCCACAACCTGATATGATAAAGAAGAATACTCTTGAAAACTGAACACATCAGAAATAAAAAGTTCAATACAATGAACTCATTGTACACTGATGACTTTTACTTATTTATTGTTCATTTTGGTTGAAAACATAATCACTAAGGTTTTCAATAGGATAAATAGGAATTATTTTATAAAGTCAGTTGTAATCTGCCAAAAGAAATATGCACTAAATGTTTTCCTAACATTGGATTAATTTTCCTTGGATAGTGATATACTCATCAAAACATTTTTTGGTAAACAAATTCAGAAAACAATTTTAAAAGGTAATAAGGTAATTGAAAGCTGTTATTTTCAGCAATTATAATCAGTTTCTGACCTACTCTGTTTGATGTGGCCTTTTGGTGTTTTGCTTTGTTTTGTTTTTTCTATCACGTGACATGACAGGGTGTTATTCTCACTGTTAATTGCAGACAAGAGTACAAAAAATTGTTAGAAGTTAGCTTGTGAGCATTTAATACATGGAACAGTTGAACTCTAGAAAACATCTGAGGTTCACTAAAAAAATTATGTACGTTAATACCAATCTTCTTTTGGTTCGTTTGTGTTTAGATGACCGTCATGGAAATGCAATAAATTGGTTGTGTCTGGAGGTCAGCAGGGTATTTTGCTAGGCCTCTCTTGATTTTATGGTGTATGAAGTAAAGATATGTGACCTTGATGAACACTGAAACAAAATTCCAGGGTCTGTTTCTCTTGTGTTTGGTTTTTTAAATTTATTTTCCATTATCAAGTTTTGTTATTTCCTATACAGGATGAGACAAGTGTCAACCTGTGGGAGGAACCTAGGGCCACGCCTTCTCTATATTTGGCCCTCTCTCTCTCTGATTGTCTTTTAAAACATCTTTAGCTTTTTATTTTGAAACAATTATAAGTTCATAAGAAGTTTCAAGGATATGTACATGGAGTCCTTATGTACCTTTCAACCAGTCTCTCCCAATAGTACACTCTTCAGTACACTACCACACTACACTATCAAAACTAGAACACTGACATTGATACAACCCAGAGCTTTTTAAGATTCAACACTTGTCTTTTGGGTATTCTAGGCACATTACATTTCCATATGAATGTTGTAATTATCTTGTCAATTTCTATTAAAAAGCTATTTTAGAATTTTGGTTAGAATTAAGTTGAAACTATAGATGAATTTGGAAATAACTGCCATCTTACAATATTAATCATCTAACCAAAAATCAAAGAATACATTTTAATTTTTCTATGTCATTAATTTATCTTTGCAATTTTTTTGTAGTTTTCAGTGTGCAAGTCATTTACATCTTTGTTCAGATTTGTCCCTGAGCCTCACCATTTTTAGTAATATTTTAAATTGCAATTGTTCTTAGTTTCAACTTTCAGTTGTTGAAATTAACTTCCAGTCCGCCCTAGGACTACCATTGGCTGAAACATTGTCTCTTCTAATATATAAATTTCTAATATATAACTTCTAATATATAAACATACAATTGATTTACATGTTGATCTCTCACTCTGCAATGTTGCTAACCTGAATTATTGTAGAAGCATTTTTTTAGATTGACTCTTCTACATATACGCTCAGGTAGTCTTTGACAAAAGACACTTTTACTTCTCCCTTCCAATCTGAGTGCATTTTTTTTTTTTTTGGCACTGGACACAATCGCCCGTACAAAGCTTAACTATGCCCACACTGGTGCACATGTTGGTCTCAGATTGTAGTATCCTGCATGTAAATACTAAGAACAACTTCCAGCACTTGGATATCCACTCCTTCCCCCACCGACATACTGGCAGAATTCATGTTGGGAGACTACATTTACTATGAACATATACCCCTCATTTGAAACAAGACTAGGATACACGGGAAAGAATGTTTATTCACTAAAGTTCTGACAGACTGAAGGCCGTTATTTCAGATTCTACATGGGCATTGCGCAAAAGAACATGGGTTGAAATTTGCCTGGCAATAGCCTAAAAGTAAATGGTCTTCAAGGTGCATATGAAGGAACTATAGGAGGGAAATGGGATAATTAATTATTATTATTAATTAATAATTAAATGTAACTAGCAATTAATAACTAACAACTAAATGTAGCCACACTAGCTTGGAGGGATTTGCGGTGAGACATCTAAAATAGTAGGGCATGGTGAGGTCTGGAAGACAAAAGAATGAATCACTTCATAGGAATGGCTGTGGGGAAGGGCTTGAAGGAACCATCCTCTCGCTTCCATGGGAGCCATGAACATTAAACATGGAGAAATGAGGAGCGGCAGCAGATCCGTTTGGGATGCATCATCTTCAGGGGATGCTGAAAAAACAACAGCATTTGGTTTCCTCTACACCCCTTTCCCCTCCCCCGCAAGCACAGGGAGGGGGCTGCAGTGGTGCTTTGTGATGTCAAAGCCACCCTGGGACTGCCATTCGCTGGGACGCTGCCTGTATGATCAAACAAAGCTCAAGGGCGTGGCTTTGCCTTGTCACCAGGAGGGTATATATAGGGAGGGCAAGAGCTCTGGGACAGCCCCCTGGAAGCTTCAATATAGCTGTGGAAGTCTGGACTCTACAAGAGCCTACTAGAGACATTCTACAACCAACCCCGATCATGGGACAGTCAACTTCAAGCACCAACGGGAAGAAGAGAAAGCGCTCCTGTGAATCCAACAACGAAAATGATGAGGTAAGACTGTTAGGTTTTGAAGGGAAGGCGAGGGTGAAAGAAAGACACACTGAGAGGGGGTGGCTCGAACAGCAACACAGGAATATGGCAGACACCTGTGGCAGCGGGGGGCCCGCTTCATGCCAGAGCCCACCGCTGCTTCCCGGCTGGGGTGCCTGTAGGTATGGGTGGGAGGGGCCTGGGCAGGATGGCTTCCTGCCTGGCAGGATATGGATAAGATGGTTTTATGATCAGGCTGTTTGGCCCTTTTTCCAGTGGGATGTCATTGTGGTGTTTCTTGGAACTTTGGCCAGCAAGATACGATAGGAAAGTTTCTTTAGTTGGGCCTTTGTCCACCTTGTGTTACGATGAGTAGGCAAGATTTTTCTCCCGGCCCGAACCCCCATGGAAGTTTCCCTTTGCCCAAGGTCTGCAAAATAGCAGGGGGCTTACTAAATGGTGGTTTGGACTCGCATGCTTGCCTTCTACTTTAGTATAAAAGGAAGAGGGGCGTTGTTGATTATCTGGCTGTTTCCTGCTGAATAGGGGAGCTGTAATCAGGGTTTGGGTTTTGAAGCAGTGGGTGGTGGACTTCAGAGTTGTTTTCCTGGAGGCACTGGTACTGGACTTGGCAGAGGAGAAGGATGGTATCCATGTGTTGCTGGGTGGCTGCCTGGACAAGGGAGTTTATCCTTCGGGAGATAAAGCGGGACACGAAGGTGAGTATATATGGGCCAATTGTAGTATCAGGAGGAGAAAGATTAACGGCCCTAGGAAAGGGGCCACCTGCTATCTCAGTGTTGAGTGCAGCAGAGATGTTTAGTTCTGCTAACACTAGAATGAGATGTAGAGCCTGCTTAGTGTGTGTGGAGGAAGATGAGACAGAAGCTACTAAAAGAACCTGGATGGTCTGCTTGTTAGGCAAAATGTTAATGTTTAGATTAGCAAAAAAGTTGTAGGTTATGGCGGTTAATAAAAATTGTAGGTTATGGTGGCAAGCCATGAGAAGGAGGGGGTTGAATTCTGCACAAACCCTTCGTTTTAACTTTTATATTTTTCCAAGTTGAATAGCTGCCAGCAAGGGTAGCCCCTCTGAGGGCCTGATAGGAAATGGTGCTGGTGGAGGAGGTGAAGGCTGTTTGGTTTTGGAGAGAGAGGGGGAAATGGGTTTTTATAACTAATAGCCATTGTGGTCCCGACAGGGCAGAAGGATACAGGTTGCAGCTGAGGGAATTATTTGTGCATGTTTTCCAGGGAGTGCCCTTGGGTTGGATACACGAAGAGTGGCTCCGGAGGAGAGGGGAGGGGTTGGTAAGAGGTGTGGGAGGGGTTGGTAAGAGGTGTGGGAGGGGTTGGTAAGAGGTGTGGGAGGGGTTGGTAAGAGGTGTGGGAGGGGTTGGTAAGAGGTGTGGGAGGGGTTAGTAAGAGGTGTGGGAGGAGTTAGTAAGAGGTGTTTTATGGAATCCGACTTGTATCATGTTTAGTTAAGAGGCTATGAGGCGTAGGAGGGTGACAGCCCTGTGTGTGACTGTGTGGGTGGATTGGATGGATTGGGGGGAAAGGTGTTTAGCCGAGCAAGATTATAAACAGGTTTGGGGAATGAATTGGTCAATTGGGTGAGATGCAGGTTTATTTTGGACCAGGTTTATGTGGCCAGGTTGACAGGAAGGGCTGTGAACTACTGGATTTGTATGGACAAACAAGTTTAACAGTTGGAAGTAAAAGGGAAGTGTGAGTGATTTAACGGGCAATGTGTGAGGCTGATGAAGGGGGCTCAATTGTTAGACATTCAGGGTGGGCACTTAGAATATCCCACAGACAAAGAGGACAAAGGAGAAAGAGGAGATTTGAGTAGGAGTTGACAGCTTGGAAGGTGCCCTGCAGTCACACCTCCTGCATTAGTGTGAGAAATTGGCATGGACTATTCAGGGACATGGGGAAGGGAAACCAGGAAAGATCTGAAATAAAGTAGGAGGTAAAATATTGGAAATTGGCAACGGAGAGTGTTATGGACTAGGGCATTTTGTATTGGCAACTTCTGGAATTCTTGTGAAGTACAGTGAGGCTGGTCCTGTGAGGGAAGGAGAATAATTTGGGGGGGAACAAATTTCTACATGTGGATCTGGTGCTCTTTTTAGTTTGCAATGGTGCATTCTGTGTGGAAAAGATGTTCGCTTTGCCCCAGTCAGAGTAGTTAGGATAACCTGGTGAGGACTCATCCACTTAGGTTGGAGAGGGGAGGAGGAGGAATCTGTGATTCAGACCCAGTCCCCTGGTTATAGGGACAGGGAGGAGTGTTTTCAGGATGGACGTTTAGGCTGGGTCAGTAAGCATTTGCAGACTGTCTTATTAGATGTTGGGTG